>NC_089839.1:317911509-318009575 GCF_035609145.1 Eleutherodactylus coqui | reverse complement strand
TCTAAACCCTAAAACTAACCCGAAACCTAAGCCTAAACCCTAAAACTAACCCGAAACCTAACCCTAAACCCCAAAACTAACCCTAAACCTAACCCTAAACCCCAAAACTAACCCTAAACCCTAAACCTAACCCTAAACCCTAAAACTAACCCTATACCTAACCCCGTGCTGCTTAACTGTAGTGTGTAGTGCACGGCTGCTGAAGGCAATGCGCGTGCACGCTGTGTAGTCACGTGGTGCCGAAGAGCCAATCAGGTGGCTCCAATCAGCAGCGCTGCTTAAGTGCGGCTGAAATCACAAATATGCGCGGGGGGGGGGGGGGGCACATGTTAACATCTTCTTCCCCACCTCTGCAACAATCAGCAATTACAGCAACCTGATTGGTTGTTAGGGCAGAGCCGTAGCAGAAATCACAAATATGCCTGCGGGGCTGCAGCTGCCCGCCTGCATATTAGCACTAATTGCTTAGGTTAAGCAGAGCTGCTGATTAGAGCCACCTGATTGGCTCTTCGGCACCACGTGACTACACAGCGTGCACGCGCATTGCCTTCAGCAGCCGTGCACTACACACTACACTTAAGCAGCACGGGGTTAGGGTTACGGTTTAGGGTTAGCTAAACCTAAACCCCAACCCTAAACCTAACCCTTAACCTAACCCTAAACCCTCAAACTAACCATAAAGCCTAACCCCGTGTTGCTTAACTATATTGTGTAGTGCACGGCTGCTGAAGGCAATGCGCGTGCACGCTGTGTAGTCACGTGGTGCCGAAGAGCCAATCAGGTGGCTCTAATCAGCAGCGCCGCTTAACCTAAGCGTAAACTACAAATATGCTGCCCGCCTCCACCCACCGCCATCTTTATACTCCCATAAGGGCGGGGCTCCTCGTTCACCCCTGCTCTACGTAGCGACTATTAACCCCTCCCCTGGGCGGGGCGAAGCTTTCTATTGGCTGACACATCGCTTTCCTTATTGGTCACGCTCGGTACGTACAGGTCACGTGTGTACGTGCGCCCCGCTGCTCTGCGATGCAATGAGAGGAGTCTCCGGTACCGGCCGGTGTGCAGCCGGTGAGCGCTGCGGCGATGAGCGGGTCTCCATAAGGACACGCCCCCATGATGATGTAAGATAGTTCCCGCCGCCTGACGCTGTCCCTTCTCTCCGCAGTCTCCATGCTTCTTGCCCAGAGAGCCGAGCAGCGGGCCCGCCACTGATGCAGCTAAGCACCCCGGGGCCCCCGGCTGCGATGGACAAGAGCGCCCCCAGCGGCCGGGGCAAGAAGCGCAGCTGGTACCTGGCCTGGAAATACAAGCTGAGCAGCCAGCGGGCGGTGCGGAGGATGTGCCAGGTGGGGCAACCGTCAGCAGGGGCGGGGAATCACGGGGGCGGGGGATGTGCCAGGTGGGGCAACCGTCAGCAGGGGTGGGGAATCACGGGGGCGGGGGATGTGCCAGGTGGGGCAACCGTCAGCAGGGGTGGGGAATCACGGGGGCGGGGGATGTGCCAGGTGGGGCAACTGGCAGTAGGAGTGGGGCATCACGGGGGCGGGGGATGTGCCAGGTGGGGCAACCGTCAGCAGGGGTGGGGAATCACAGGGGGCGGGGCAACCGTCGACTGGGGGAGGGGCATCACAGGGGGTGGGGGATGTGCCAGGTGGGGCAACCGGCAGTAGGGGCGGGGCATCACAGGGGGTGGGGCATCACAGGGGGTGGGGGATGTGCCAGGTGGGGCAACCGTCAGCAGGGGTGGGGAATCACGGGGGCGGGGGATGTGCCAGGTGGGGCAACCGTCAGCAGGGGTGGGGAATCACGGGGGCGGGGGATGTGCCAGGTGGGGCAACCGTCAGCAGGGGTGGGGAATCACAGGGGGCGGGGCAACCGTCGACTGGGGGAGGGGCATCACAGGGGGTGGGGGATGTGCCAGGTGGGGCAACCGGCAGTAGGGGCGGGGCATCACAGGGGGTGGGGGATGTGCCAGGTGGGGCAACCGGCAGCAGGGGCGGGGCATCACAGGGGGCGGGGGATGTGCCAGGTGGGGCAACCGTCAGCAGGGGTGGGGAATCACAGGGGGCGGGGCAACCGTCGACTGGGGGAGGGGCATCACAGGGGGTGGGGGATGTGCCAGGTGGGGCAACCGGCAGCAGGGGTGAGGCATCATGGGGGCGGGGGATGTGCCAGGTGGGGCAACCGTCAGCAGGGGTGGGGAATCACAGGGGGCGGGGGATGTGCCAGGTGGGGCAACCGTCAGCAGGGGTGGGGAATCACAGGGGGCGGGGCAACCGTCGACTGGGGGAGGGGCATCACAGGGGGTGGGGGATGTGCCAGGTGGGGCAACCGGCAGCAGGGGTGGGGCATCACGGGGGCGGGGAATGTGTCAGGTGGGGCAACCGTCAGCAGGGGTGGGGAATCACAGGGGGCGGGGCAACCATCGACTGGGGGCGGGGAATCACAGGGGCGGGGCAACCGGCAGCAGGGGCGAGGCATCACGGGGGCGGGTTATGTGCCAAGTGGGGCAACTGTCAGCAGGGGTGGGGAATCACAGGGGGTGGGGCAACCGTCGACAGGGGGAGGGGATGTGCCAGGTGGGGCAACCGGCAGCAGGGGCGGGGAATCACAGGGGCAGGTGATGGGCCAGGTGCGGCAACCGGCAGCAGGGGGCGGGCATCACAGGGGGCGGGGATGTGCCAGGTGGGGCAACTGTCGACAGGGCGGGGCATCACAGGGGGCGGGGGATGTGCACCGCCCTACATTGTATCCCTCATCCACAGCGCCGCCCTACATTGTATCCCTCATCCACAGCACCGCGCCGCCCTACTTTGTATCCCTCATCCACAGCACAGCGCCCCCCACATTGTATCCCTCATCCACAGCACCGCCCTACATTGTATCCCTCATCCACAGCACCGCCCTACATTGTATCCCTCATCCACAGCACCGCCCTACATTGTATCCCTCATCCACAGCACCGCCCTACATTGTATCCCTCATCCACAGCACCGCCCTACATTGTATCCCTCATCCACAGCACCGCCCTACATTGTATCCCTCATCCACAGCGCCGCCCTACATTGTATCCCTCATCCACAGCGCCGCCCTACATTGTATCCCTCATCCACAGCGCCGCCCTACATTGTATCCCTCATCCACAGCGCCGCCCTACATTGTATCCCTCATCCACAGCGCCGCCCTACATTGTATCCCTCATCCACAGCACCGCCCTACATTGTATCCCTCATCCACAGCACCGCCCTACATTGTATACCTCATCCACAGCACCGCACCGCCCTACATTGTATCCCTCATCCACAGCACAGCACCGCCTTACATTGTATCCCTCATCCACAGCACCGCCCTACATTGTATCCCTCATCCACAGCACCGCCCTACATTGTATCCCTCATCCACAGCACCGCCCTACATTGTATCCCTCATCCACAGCGCCGCCCTACATTGTATCCCTCATCCACAGCGCCGCCCTACATTGTATCCCTCATCCACAGCACCGCCCTACATTGTATCCCTCATCCACAGCACCGCCCTACATTGTATCCCTCATCCACAGCACCGCGCCGCCCTACATTGTATCCCTCATCCCCAGCACCGCCCTACATTGTATCCCTCATCCACAGCACCGCCCTACATTGTATCCCTCATCCACAGCACCGCGCCGCCCTACATTGTATCCCTCATCCACAGCACCGCCCTGCATTGTATCCCTCATCCACAGCACCGCCCTACATTGTATCCCTCATCCACAGCACCGCCCTACATTGTATCCCTCATCCACAGCACCTTACCGCCCTACATTGTATCCCTCATCCACAGCACCGTGCTGCCCTACATTGTATCCCTCATCCACAGCACTGCGCCACCCTACATTGTATCCCTCATCCACAGCACCGCCCTACATTGTATCCCTCATCCACAGCACCGCCCTACATTGTATCCCTCATCCACAGCACCGCCCTACATTGTATCCCTCATCCACAGCACCGCCCTACATTGTATCCCTCATCCACAGCACCTTACCGCCCTACATTGTATCCCTCATCCACAGCACCGTGCTGCCCTACATTGTATCCCTCATCCACAGCACTGCGCCACCCTACATTGTATCCCTCATCCACAGCACCGCCCTACATTGCATCCCTCATCCACAGCACCGCGCCGCCCTACATTGTATCCCTCATCCACAGCACCTTACCGCCCTACATTGTATCCCTCATCCACAGCACCGCGCCACCCTACATTGTATCCCTCATCCACAGCACCGCGCCACCCTACATTGTATCCCTCATCCACAGCACCGTGCTGCCCTACATTGTATCCCTCATCCACAGCACCGTGCTGCCCTACATTGTATCCTTCATCCACAGCACCGTGCTGCCCTACATTGTATCCCTCATCCACAGCACCACCCTACATTGTATCCCTCATCCACAGCACCGCGCTGCCCTACATTGTATCCCTCACCCACAGCACCGCCCTACATTGTATCCCTCATCCACAGCACCGCGCCGCCCTACATTGTATCCCTCAACCACAGCACCGCGCCGCCCTACATTGTATCCCTCATCCACAGCACCGCCCTACATTGTATCCCTCACCCACAGCACCGCCCTACATTGTATCCCTCATCCACAGCACCGCCCTACATTGTATCCCTCATCCACAGCACCGCACCACCCTACATTGTATCCCTCATCCACAGCACAGCACCGGCTTACATTGTATCCCTCATCCACAGCACCGTGCTGCCCTACACTGTATCCCTCATCCACAGCACCGCGCCACCCTACATTGTATCCCTCATCCACAGCACCGCCCTACATTGTATCCCTCATCCACAGCACCGCGCCGCCCTACATTGTATCCCTCATCCACAGCACCGCGCCGCCCTACATTGTATCCCTCATCCACAGCACCGCGCTGCCCTACATTGTATCCCTCATCCACAGCACCGCGCCGCCCTACATTGTATCCCTCATCCACAGAGCCGCCCTACATTGTATCCCTCACCCACAGCACCGCCCTACATTGTATCCCTCACCCACAGCACCGCCCTACATTGTATCCCTCATCCACAGCACTGCGCCGCCCTACATTGTATCCCTCATCCACAGCACCGCACCGCCCTACATTCTATCCCTCACCCACAGCGCCACCCTACATTGTATCCCTCATCCACCACGCCGCCCTACATTGTATCCCTCATCCACAGCACCACCCTACATTATATCCTTCATCCACAGCACCGCCCTACATTGTATCCTTCATCCACAGCACCACCCTACATTGTATCCTTCATCCACAGCACCGCGCCGCCCTACATTGTATCCCTCATCCACAGCACCGCGCCGCCCTACATTGTATCCCTCATCCACAGCACCGCCCTGCGTTGCCTCCCTCATCCACAGCACCGCCCTACATTGTATCCCTCATCCACAGCACCGCCCTACAGTGTATCCCTCATCCACAGCACCGCCCTACAGTGTATCCCTCATCCACAGCGCCGCCCTACATTGTATCCCTCATCCACAGCGCCGCCCTACATTGTATCCCTCATCCACAGCACCGCCCTACATTGTATCCCTCACCCACAGCGCCACCATACATTGTATCCCTCATCCACAGCGCCGCCCTACATTGTATCCTTCATCCACAGCATCGCCCCGCCCTACATTGTATCCCTCATCCACAGCACCGCCCTACATTGTATCCCTCATCCCCAACACCGTGCTGCCCTACATTGTATCCCTCATCCACAGCACTGCCCTACATTGTATCCCTCATCCACAGCACCGCCCTACAGTGTATCCCTCATCCACAGCACCGCCCTACATTGTATCCCTCATCCACAGCACTGCGCCGCCCTACATTGTATCCCTCATCCATAGCACCGCCCTACATTGTATCCCTCATCCACAGCACCACCCTACATTGTATCCCTCATCCACAGCGCCACCCTACATTGTATCCCTCATCCACAGTGCCGCCCTACATTGTATCCTTCATCCACAGCGCCGCCCTACATTGTATCCTTCATCCACAGCACCGCCCTACATTGTATCCCTCATCCACAGCGCCGCCCTACATTGTATCCCTCACCCACAGCACCGCCCAACATTGTATCCCTCATCCACAGCACCGCCCTACGTTGCCTCCCTCATCCACAGCACCGCCCTACATTGTATCCCTCATCCATAGCTTCGGGCTGCCCTACATTGTATCCCTCATCCACAGCACCGCCCTACAGTGTATCCCTCATCCACAGCACCGCGCCGCCGTACATTGTATCCCTCATCCACAGCACCGCCCTACAGTGTATCCCTCATCCACAGCACCGCGCCGCCGTACATTGTATCCCTCATCCACAGCACCGCACCGCCCTACATTGTATCCCTCATCCACAGCACCGCGCCGCCCTACATTGTATCCCTCATCCACAGCACCGCGCCGCCCTACATTGTATCCCTCATCCACAGCACCGCGCCGCCCTACATTGTATCCCTCATCCACAGCACCGCGCCGCCCTACATTGTATCCTTCATCCACAGCACCGCCCTACATTGTATCCCTCATCCACAGCACCGCCCTACATTGTATCCCTCATCCACAGCACCGCCCTACATTGTATTCCTCATCCACAGCACCGCGCCGCCCTACATTGTATCCCTCATCCACAGCACCGCGCCGCCCTACATTGTATCCCTCATCCACAGCACCGCGCCGCCCTACATTGTATCCCTCATCCACAGCACCGCGCCGCCCTACATTGTATCCCTCATCCACAGCACCGCGCCGCCCTACATTGTATCCTTCATCCACAGCACCGCCCTACATTGTATCCCTCATCCACAGCACCGCCCTACATTGTATCCCTCATCCACAGCACCGCCCTACATTGTATCCCTCATCCACAGCACCGCCCTACATTGTATCCCTCATCCACAGCACCGCGCCGCCCTACATTGTATCCTTCATCCACAGCACCGCCCCGCCCTACATTGTATCCTTCATCCACAGCACCGCCCCGCCCTGCATTGTATCCTTCATCCACAGCACCGCTCCGCACTACACTGTATCCCTCATCCACAGCACCGCCCTACATTGTATCCCTCATCCACAGCACCGCGCCACCCTACATTGTATCCCTCATCCACAGTGCCACCCTACATTGTATCCCTCATCCACAGCACTGCGCCGCCCTACATTGTATCCCTCATCCATAGCACCGCCCTACATTGTATCCCTCATCCACAGCGCCACCCTACATTGTATCCCTAATCCACAGCGCCGCCCTACATTGTATCCTTCATCCACAGCACCGCCCTACATTGTATCCCTCATCCACAGCGCCGCCCTACATTGTATCCTTCATCCACAGCACCGCCCTACATTGTATCCTTCATCCGCAGCACCGCGCCGCCCTACATTGTATCCCTCATCCACAGCACCGCCCTACATTGTATCCCTCATCCACAGCACCGCCCTACATTGTATCCCTCATCCACAGCACCGCCCTACGTTGCTTCCCTAATCCACAGCACCGCCCTACATTGTATCCCTCATCCATAGCTTCGGGCTGCCCTACATTGTATCCCTCATCCACAGCACCGCCCTACATTGTATCCCTCATCCACAGCACCGCCCTACATTGTATCCCTCATCCACAGCACCGCCCTACATTGTATCCCTCATCCACAGCACCGCCCTACATTGTTTCCCTCATCCACAGCACCGCCCTACATTGTATCCCTCACCCACAGCACTGCGCCGCCCTACATTGTATCCCTCACCCACAGCACCACGCCACCCTACATTGTATCCCTTACCCACAGCACCGACCGCCCTACATTGTATCCCTCATCCACAGCACCGCCCTACATTGTATCCCTCATCCACAGCACCGCCCTAAATTGTATCCCTCATCTACAGCACCATGCCGCCCTACATTGTATCCCTCACCTACAGCACCGACCGCCCTACATTGTATCCCTCATCCACAGCACCGCCCTACATTGTATCCCTCATCCACAGCACCGAGCCGCCCTACATTGTATCCCTCATCCACAGCACCGCGCCACCCTACATTGTATCCCTCATCCACAGCACCGCGCCGCCCTACATTGTATCCTTCATCCACAGCACCGCCCTACATTGTATCCCTCATCCACAGCACCGCGCCACCCTACATTGTATCCCTCATCCACAGCACTGCACCGCCCTACATTGTATCCCTCATCCACAGCACCGCCCTACATTGTATCCCTCATCCACAGCACTGCCCTACATTGTATCCCTCACCCACAGCACCGCCCTACATTGTATCCCTCATCCACAGCACCGCCCTACATTGTATCCCGCATCCACAGCACCGCACCGCCCTACATTGTATCCCTCATCCACAGCACCGCCCTACATTGTATCCCTCATCCACAGCACCGCCCTACATTGTATCCCTCATCCACAGCACCGCCCTACATTGTATCACTCATCCACAGCACCGCGCCGCCCTACATTGTATCCCTCATCCACAGCACCGCCCTACATTGTATCCCTCATCCACAGCACCACCCTACATTGTATCCCTCATCCACGGCACCGCCCTACATTGTATCCCTCATCCACAGCACCGCCCTACATTGTATCCCTCATCCACAGCACCGCCCTACATTGTATCCCTCATCCGCAGCACCGCCCTACATTGTATCCCTCATCCATAGCACCGCGCCGCACTACATTGTATCCCTCATCCACAGCACCGTGCTGCCCTACATTGTAGCCCTCATCCACAGCACCGCCCTACATTGTATCCCTCATCCACAGCACCGCCCTACATTGTATACCTCATCCACAGCACCGTGCTGCCCTATATTGTATCCCTCATCCACAGCACCGCCCTACATTGTATCCCTCATCCACCGCACCGCCCTACATTGTATCCCTCATCCACAGCACCACCCTACATTGTATCCCTCATCCACGGCACCGCCCTACATTGTATCCCTAATCCACAGCACCGCCCTACATTGTATCCCTCATCCACAGCAGCGCCCTACATTGTATCCCTCATCCACTGCACCGCCCTACATTGTATCCCTCATCCACAGCACCGCCCTACATTGTATCCCACCGCGCCGCCCTACATTGTATCCCTCATCCACAGCACCGCGCCGCCCCACATTGTATCCCTCATCCACAGCAGCGCCCTACATTGTATCCTTCATCCACAGCACCGCCCTACATTGTATCCCTCATCCACAGCACCTCCCTATATTGTATCCCTCACCCACAGCACCGCCCCGCCCTACATTGTATCCTTCATCCACAGCTCCGCACTACACTGTATCCCTCACCCACATCACCGCCCCGCCCTACATTGTATCCCTCACCCACAGCACCGCCCCGCCCTACATTGTATCTCTCATCCACAGCACCGCGCCACCCTACATTGTATCCCTCATCCACAGCACCGCCCTACATTGTATCCCTCATCCACAGCACCGCCCTACATTGTATCCCTCATCCACAGCACCGTGCTGCCCTACATTGTATCCCCCACCCACAGCACCGCGCCGCCCTACATTGTATCCTTCATCCACAACACCGCTCCGCACTACACTGTATCTCTCATCCACAGCACCGCGCCACCCTACATTGTATCCCTCATCCACAGCACCACCCTACATTGTATCCCTCATCCACAGCACCACCCTACATTGTATACCTCATCCACAGCACCACCCTACATTGTATCCCTCATCCACAGCACCACCCTACATTGTATCCCTCATCCACAGCACCACCCTACATTGTATCCCTCATCCACAGCACCACCCTACATTGTATACCTCATCCACAGCACCGTGCTGCCCTACATTGTATCCCTCATCCACAGCACCGCCCTACATTGTATCCCTCATCCACAGCACCGCCCTACATTGTATCCCTCATCCGCAGCACCGCCCTACATTGTATCCCTCATCCACAGCACCGCCCTACATTGTATCCCTCATCCACAGCGCCGCCCTACATTGTATCCTTCATCCACAGCACCGCTCCGCACTACACTGTATCTCTCATCCACAGCACCGCGCCACCCTACATTGTATCCCTCATCCACAGCACCGCCCTACATTGTATCCCTCATCCACAGCACCGTGCTGCCCTACATTGTATCCCCCACCCACAGCGCCGCCCTACATTGTATCCCTCATCCACAGCACTGTGCTGCCCTACATTGTATCCCTCATCCACAGCACCGCCCTACATTGTATACCTCATCCACAGCTCCGTGCTGCCCTACATTGTATCCCTCATCCACAGCACCGCCCTACATTGTATCCCTCATCCACAGCACCGCCCTACATTGTATCCCTCATCCGCAGCACCGCCCTACATTGTATCCCTCACCCACAGCACCGTGCTGCCCTACATTGTATCCCTCACCCACAGCACCGTGCTGCCCTACATTGTATCCCTCACCCACAGCACCGTGCTGCCCTACATTGTATCTCTCACCCACAGCACCGTGCTGCCCTATATTGTATCCCTCATCCACAGCACCGCCCTATATTGTATCCCTCATCCACAGCACCGCCCTACATTGTATCCCTCATCCACAGCACCGCCCTACATTGTATCCCTCATCCACAGCACCGCCCTACATTGTATCCCTCATCCACAGCACCGCCCTACATTGTATCCCTCATCCACAGCACTGCGCCGCCCTACATTGTATCCCTCATCCACAGCACCGTGCTGCCCTACATTGTATCCCTCATCCACAGCACCGCCCTACATTGTATACCTCATCCATAGCACCGTGCTGCCCTACATTGTATCCCTCATCCACAGCACCGCCCTACATTGTATCCCTCATCCACAGCACCGCCCTACATTGTATCCCTCATCCACAGCACCGCCCTACATTGTATCCCTCATCCACAGCACCGCCCTACATTGTATCCCTCATCCACAGCACCGCCCTACATTGTATCCCTCATCCACAGCACCGCCCTACATTGTATCCCTCATCCACAGCACCGCCCTACATTGTATCCCTCATCCACAGCACCGCCCTACATTGTATCCCTCATCCACAGCACCGCCCTACATTGTATCCCTCATCCACAGCACCGCCCTACATTGTATCCCTCATCCACAGCACCGCCCTACATTGTATCCCTCATCCACAGCACCGCCCTACATTGTATCCCTCATCCACAGCACCGCCCTACATTGTATCCCTCATCCACAGCACCGCCCTACATTGTATCCCTCATCCACAGCACCGCCCTACATTGTATCCCTCATCCGCAGCACCGCCCTACATTGTATCCCTCATCCGCAGCACCGCCCTACATTGTATCCCTCACCCGCAGCACCGTGCTGCCCTACATTGTATCCCTCACCCGCAGCACCGTGCTGCCCTACATTGTATCCCTCACCCACAGCACCGTGCTGCCCTACATTGTATCCCTCACCCACAGCACCGTGCTGCCCTACATTGTATCCCTCACCCACAGCACCGTGCTGCCCTATATTGTATCCCTCATCCACAGCACCGCCCTACATTGTATCCCTCATCCACAGCACCGCCCTACATTGTATCCCTCATCCACAGCACCGCCCTACATTGCATCCCTCATCCACAGCACCGCGCCGCCCTACATTGTATCCCTCATCCACAGCACCGCACCGCCCTACATTGTATCCCTCATCCACAGCACCGCACCGCCCTACATTGCATCCCTCATCCAGAGCGCAGCGCCCGCCTACATTGTATCCCTCATCCACAGCGCCGCACCGCCCCACATTGTATCCCTCTTCCACAGCGCTGCACCACCCTACATTGTATCCCTCATCCACAGCGCCGCCCTATATAGTATCCCTCATCCACAGCGCCGCCCTATATAGTATCCCTCATCCACAGCGCCGCCCTATATTGTATCCCTCATCCACAGCGCCGCCCTATATTGTATCCCTCATCCACAGCGCCGCCCTATATTGTATCCTTCATCCACAGCGCCGCCCTACATTGTATCCCTCATCCACAGCGCCGCCCTATATTGTATCCCTCATCCACAGCGCCGCCCTATATTGTATCCCTCATCCACAGCGCCGCCCTATATTGTATCCCTCATCCACAGCGCCGCCCTATATCGCCTCCCTCATCTCAATCCATCACCCAGCCCGGGCTCTCCGGTCTGCTAACAAAGCAGACTGAGTGCCCCTCTAATTCGAACTTCTCATTCCCGCCTCCAAGACTTCTCCAGAGCAGCACCGGTCCTCTGGAACGCACTACCAAAGGCTACCCGGGCAATCCAGGACTCGCAGAACTTCAGGCGTGCTCTAAAAACGCACCTCTTCAGAGAGGCATACCGAATTCCCTAAACAAACCCCTCTGTACTCCGCCTGATAACATGCTCCCTGACCTACTGACTGCAATCCCTGCCAGCCGTCATAAACCGCTCCTCCAGTCATACTGATCCTGCCGTCACACGGCTAAATGTCTGACCATTGGTTGTGTATAGCATCCCTCACTCTGCACCCCGCCACACTGGGCCCGTCTCCTCCACCCCGCCACACTGGGCCCGTCTCCTCCACCCCGCCACACTGGGCCCGTCTCCTCCACCCCGCCACACGGGGCCCGTCTCCTCCACCCCGCCACACGGGGCCCGTCTCCTCCACCCCGCCACACGGGGCCCGTCTCCTCCACCCCGCCACACGGGGCCCGTCTCCTCCACCCCGCCACACGGGGCCCGTCTCCTCCACCCCGCCACACGGGGCCCGTCTCCTCCACCCCGCCACACGGGGCCCGTCTCCTCCACCCCGCCACACGGGACCCGTCTCCTCCACCCCGCCACACGGGGCCCGTCTCCTCCACCCCGCCACACGGGGCCCGTCTCCTCCACCCCGCCACACGGGGCCCGTCTCCTCCACCCCGCCACACGGGGCCCGTCTCCTCCACCTCCCATACAGTGCACATCTCCAGCCCCTTTACCTTCTGTATCACCCCATTACTTGTAGTATGTAAGCTCGTTGGAGCAGGCCCCGCACCCCTACTGTCTCCATCAGCTGATTACTATGTAACCGCGGTTCTGTAATGTCTGTACTTTTGTCTTTCTGTATTCCCCCGTCTATGTAAGCGCTGCGGGATATGTTGGCGCTATACAAATACAGATTGTTATTATTAGGTGGGCGGGGGATGTGCCCGATGAGGGGAACCGTCGGCAGGGGGCGGGGGATGTGCCTGGTTGGGAAACCGTCAGCGATGGGGGGGCACAGCTAGAGCAGGCAGTGAGCACTGCAGGCGCATTGCGGGATCCGTGTCATTGCCTGGCACCGGAAAGTCAGTACTGCGTGTGAGCGCCGGCGGCCGTCCAAGGGACAGGAAGGACAGGAGTGGGCGGGGCGTCGCCGGAGCGCGGCTCAGCAATGATGGTGTACTGTTCTTTCAATATGGCTTCCTCCCGCAGACAGCGGCGGTTCTCTTCCTGCTCGTTACCGTCATCGTTAACATCAAGCTGATCCTGGAGACACGGCGGGCGGTCAGCGAGGAGGATGTGGAGCAAGATTACGGTGAGCCGCAGGGATCTGCGCCATATTTTACCCACGCCACTTCCAGGACGCATTTCTTTATGCACGTGTTCCACAGATGACGATGTGCAGAACGCGGAGTTCCCCCATCGAGGCGCCGGCGGCAGGAGAGTTCTGGACGTCGAGGTTTACTCCAGTCGGTCGAAGGTTTACATCGCAGTGGATGGGACGACTGTGAGTGCGCCATTCTGTTGGGGCGCGACTGGGTCCGGACCAGTGGGGATGGGGGGGGAGCGGGCTTGGGTCCCGACCGGTGGGGATGGGGGGGAGGAGCTGGCTTGGGTCTGGATCGGGTGGGGAGGGGGGCGGTCTTGGGTCTGGCTCGGGTGGGGAGGGGGGCGGTCTTGGGTCTGGCTCGGGTGGGGAGGGGGGCGGTCTTGGGTCTGGCTCGGGTGGGGAGGGGGGGCGGTCTTGGGTCTGGCTCGGGTGGGGAGGGGGGGCGGTCTTGGGTCTGGCTCGGGTGGGGAGGGGGGGCGGTCTTGGGTCTGGCTCGGGTGGGGAGGGGGGCGGTCTTGGGTCTGGCTCGGGTGGGGAGGGGGGCGGTCTTGGGTCTGGCTCGGGTGGGGAGGGGGGCGGTCTTGGGTCTGGCTCGGGTGGGGAGGGGGGCGGTCTTGGGTCTGGCTCGGGTGGGGAGGGGGGCGGTCTTGGGTCTGGCTCGGGTGGGGAGGGGGGCGGTCTTGGGTCTGGCTCGGGTGGGCAGGGGGGCGGTCTTGGGTCTGGCTCGGGTGGGCAGGGGGGCGGTCTTGGGTCTGGCTCGGGTGGGCAGGGGGGCGGTCTTGGGTCTGGCTCGGGTGGGCAGGGGGGCGGTCTTGGGTCTGGCTCGGGTGGGGAGGGGGGCGGTCTTGGGTCTGGCCCCGGTGGGGAGGGGGGCGGTCTTGGGTCTGGCCCCGGTGGGGAGGGGGGCGGTCTTGGGTCTGGATCGGTTGGGGAGGGGGGCTGTTTTGGGTCTGGATCGGTTGGGGACGGGGGCTGTTTTGGGTCTGGATCGGGTGGGGAGGCGGGCGGTCTTGGGTCTGGATCGGGGGGGGAGGGGGCGGTCTTGGGTCTGGATCGGGGGGGGAGGGGGCGGTCTTGGGTCTGGATCGGGTGGGGAGGCGGGCGGTCTTGGGTCTGGATCGGGTGGGGAGGCGGGCGGTCTTGGGTCTGGATCGGGGGGTGAGGGGGGCGGTCTTGGGTCTTGATCGTTGGAGGGCACTCCAGTGGGAGCCCTTCATCACAGTTATGCCTGCAGGTGTTGGCGGGTCCGTGTAACGGCTGCTCTGTGGTTGACAGGTGCTGGAAGACGAGGCCCGGGAACAAGGAAGAGGCGTCCACGTCATTGTGCTGAATCAGGCAACGGTACCACGGCTATATATATATATATATATACTGCCCCCTCCTGGTCAGAGCCGCAGTGTGTGGCGGCCTGAGGATGCTGTTTTGGTGGGAGGAGCCAGTTCTGCTAGCCATACTAACCAATCAGATGGCAGCTCTTGCTGTGCTACGTAGTAATGCGTCCGTTCCTTGCGCAGGGCCACGTCATGGCGAAAAGGGTGTTTGACACGTACTCCCCACACGAGGACGAGGCCATGGTCCTGTTCCTCAACATGGTCGCCCGAGGCCGTATCCTCATCTTCACAGTCAAGGTGAGTCCGTGATACTTCTTCTGAGTCGGCAGTAATGACGGTGGGTGTGGGCAGGTCTCAGTGGTGCAGCCTCAGGATGATGAGCGTCTGTGTGGCCGGGTCTCAGTGGTGCAGCCTCAGGATGATGAGTGTCTGTGTGGCCCGGTCTTGGTGTTGCAGCCTCAGGATGATGAGCGTCTGTGTGGCCGAGTCTCAGTGGTGCAGCCTCAGGATGATGAGCGTCTGCGTGGCTGGTTCTCGGTGGTGCAGCCTCAGGATGATGAGCGTCTTTGTGGCCGGGTCTTGGTGGTGCAGCCTCAGGAGGATGAGCGTCTTTGTGGCCGGGTCTCGGTGGTGCAGCCTCAGGATGATGAGCGTCTGTGTGGCCGGGACTCGGTGGTGCAGCCTCAGGATGATGAGCGTCTGTGTGGCCGGGTCTTGGTGGTGCAGCCTCAGGATGATGAGCGTCTGTGTGGCCGGGTCTTGGTGGTGCAGCCTCAGGATGATGAGCGTCTGTGTGGCCGGGTCTCGGTGGTGCAGCCTCAGGATGATGAGCGTCTGTGTGGCCGGGTCTCGGTGGTGCAGCCTCAGGATGATGAGCTTCTGTGTGGCCGGGTCTCAGTGGTGCAGCCTTAGGATGATGAGCTTCTGTGTGGCGGGGTCTCGGTGGTGCAGCCTCAGGATGATGAGCTTCTGTGTGGCCGGGTCTCAGTGGTGCAGCCTCAGGATGATGAGTGTCTGTCTGTCTGGGTCTCAGTGGTGCAGCCTCAGGATGATGAGTGTCTGTCTGGCTGGGTCTCAGTGGTGCAGCCTCAGGATGATGAGTGTCTGTCTGGGTCTCAGTGGTGCAGCCTCAGGATGATGAGCTTCTGTGTGGCCGGGTCTTGGTGGTGCAGCCTCAGGATGATGAGCTTCTGTGTGGCCGGGTCTTGGTGGTGCAGCCTCAGGATGATGAGCTTCTGTGTGGCCAGGTCTCGGTGGTGCAGCCTCAGGATGATGAGTGTCTGTCTGGGTCTCAGTGGTGCAGCCTCAGGATGATGAGCTTCTGTGTGGCCGGGTCTTGGTGGTGCAGCCTCAGGATGATGAGCTTCTGTGTGGCCGGGTCTTGGTGGTGCAGCCTCAGGATGATGAGTGTTTCTTCCCGGCAGGATGAGGGCTCCTTCCACCTCAAAGACACGGCCAAGAACCTGCTGAAGAGTCTGGGCAGCCAGGTAGCCGCCGGCCTCGGCTGGAGGGACATGTGGGCGTTTGTGGTGAAGAAAGGAGGTAATTGCATCCACTGTGCTGATGACACTGATTCCCCCCTTCCCTGTGTAGATGCCACGGAGCCTGTGCTGACGATGCTGATTCCCCACCACCAGGTGTGCGCTGACTAAGCTGCCCCCCCCAGCGTAGATGCCACTGCACTGACGATGCTGATTTCCTTCCCTGCCCCTCCCTGGACGTAGATTCCACGGAGCCTGTGCTGACAACCCTAATCCACCACCTCCAGGTGTATATGCCATGGCGCCTGCGCTGACAACAACAGTGCCCCCTGGGTGTATATGCCACGGCGGCAGCGCTGACGACGACGGTGCCCTCAGGTGTAGATGCCACGGCGGCAGCGCTGACGACGACGGTGCCCCCAGGTGTAGATGCCACGGCGGCAGCGCTGACGACGACGGTGCCCCCAGGTGTAGATGCCACGGCGGCAGCGCTGACGACGACGCTGACCCCCAGGTGTAGATGCCACGGTGGCAGCGCTGACGATGACGGTGCCCCCAGGTGTAGATGCCACGGCGGCAGCGCTGACGATGACGGTGCCCCCAGGTGTAGATGCCACGGCGGCAGCGCTGACGACGACGGTGCCCTTAGGTGTAGATGCCACGGCGGCAGCGCTGACGACGACGGTGCCCCCCAGGTGTAGATGCCACGGCGGCAGCGCTGACGACGACGGTGCCCCCCAGGTGTAGATGCCACGGCGGCAGCGCTGACGACGACGGTGCCCTTAGGTGTAGATGCCACGGCGGCAGCGCTGACGACGACGGTGCCCCCCAGGTGTAGATGCCACGGCGGCAGCGCTGACGACGACGCTGACCCCCAGGCGTAGATGCCACGGCGGCAGCGCTGACGACGACGGTGCCCCCAGGTGTAGATGCCACGGCGGTTGAGCTGACTCGGCTCCTCTTGCTCGTTGTCTTTAGGTCAGATTTATGGTGAAAAACACTCCAAGTCTCCGGCGTTGTCCACGTGGGGGGATCCGGTTCTGCTGAAGACGGACATCCAGCTGGTTCCTCCGGAAGGTTAGTCCGGCTGTGAGCAGATAGATATAGGCCGCGATGGTGGCTCCTCATCGCCGCCTCTAGCTCCGCCCACCCTCGGACCTCCTCCACTGAGCGGCTGCCATTAAGTAAAGCTGCACCAAAAATTCACTAATGTGAAACTTAGAGGGGTCCGAGACAACAGGGCGATGGAAGACGAGGAGATGGGGGTCCCTCACTACCTCTTTAGACACTACCATAACCGGGGGGCTGATACTGGGGGTCCTCACTACTTCTATAGACACTACTATAACAGGGGGGCTGATACTGGGGGTCCTCACTACTACTATAGACACTACCATAACCGGGGGGCTGATACTGGGGGTCCTCACTACTTCTTTAGGCACTACTATACCCCGGGGGGGAGGCTGATACTGGGGGTCCCTCACTACTACTATAGACACTACTATACCCGGGGACTTATACTGGGGGTCCTCACTACTTCTATAGACACTACTATACCCGGGGGGCTGATACTGGGGGTCCTCACTAGTACTATAGACACCACTATACCTGGGGGGCTGTTACTGGGGGTCCCTCACTACTTTTATAGACACTAGCATAACCGGGGGGGGGGGGGGGGCGGGCTGATACTGGGGGTCCTTAATACTTCTATAGACACTACTATACCGGGGGGACTGATACTGGGGGTCCTCACTACTACTATAGACACTACTAGAACAGGGGGGCTGATACTGGGGGTCCTCACTACTACTATAGACACTACTATAGCAGGGGGGCTGATACTGGGGGTCCTCACTAGTACTATAGACACTACTATACCTGGGGGGCTGATACTGGGGGTCCTCACTAGTACTATAGACACTACTATACCCGGGGGGCTGATACTGGGGGTCCTCACTACTACTATAGACACTACTATAACAGGGGGGCTGATACTGGGGGTCCTCAATACTTCTATAGACACTACTATACCGGGGGGACTGATACTGGGGGTCCTCACTACTACTATAGACACTACTAGAACAGGGGGGCTGATACTGGGGGTCCTCACTACTACTATAGACACTACTATAGCAGGGGGGCTGATACTGGGGGTCCTCACTAGTACTATAGACACTACTATACCTGGGGGGCTGATACTGAGGGTCCTCACTAGTACTATAGACACTACTATACCCGGGGGGCTGATACTGGGGGTCCTCACTACTACTATAGACACTACTATAACAGGGGGGCTGATACTGGGGGTCCTCAATACTTCTATAGACACTACTATAATGGGAGGGCTGATACTGGGGGTCCTCAATACTTCTATAGACACTACTATAACAGGGGGGCTGATACTGGGGGTCCTCAATACTTCTATAGACACTACTATACCCGGGGGGCTGATACTGGTGGTCCTCACTACTTCTATACCCGGGGGGCTGATACTGGGGGTCCTCACTACTTCTATACCCGGGGGGCTGATACTGGGGGTCCTCACTACTTCTATAGACACTACTATACCCGGGGGGCTGATACTGGTGGTCCTCACTACTACTATAGACACTACTATAACAGGGGGGCTGATACTGGGGGTCCTCACTACTTCTATAGACACTACTATACCCGGGGGGCTGATACTGGGGGTCCTCACTACTACTATAGACACTACTATACCCGGGGGGCTGATACTGGGGGCCCTCACTACTACTATAGACACTACTATACCCGGGGGGCTGATACTGGGGTCCCTCACTACTACTATAGACACTAATATACCCGGGGGGCTGATACTGGGGGTCCTCAATACTTCTATAGACACTACTATACCCGGGGGGCTGATACTGGGGGTCCTCACTACTACTATAGACACTACTATACCCCGGGGGGCTGATACTGGGGGTCCTCACTACTTCTATAGACACTAATATACTCGGGGGGGCTGATACTGGGGGTCCTCACTACTTCTATAGACACTACTATACCCGGGGGGCTGATACTGGTGGTCATCACTACTACTATAGACACTACTATAACGGGGGGCTGATACTGGGGGTCCTCACTACTACTATAGACACTACTATAACAGGGGGGGCTGATACTGGGGGTCCTCAATACTTATATAGACACTACTATACCCGGGGGGGCTGATACTTGGGGTCCCTCACTACTACTATAGACACTACTATAACAGGGGGGGCTGATACTGGGGGTCCTCACTACTTCTATAGACACTACTATACCCGGGGGGCTGATACTGGGGGTCCCTCACTACTACTATAGACACTACTATAACCGGGGGGCTGATACTGGGGTCCCTCACTACTTCTATAGACACTACTATACCCGGGGGGCTGATACTGGGGGTCCCTCACTACTACTATAGACACTACTATAACCGGGGGGCTGATACTGGGGGTCCTCAATACTTCTATAGACACTACTATACCCGGGGGGCTGATACTGGGGGTCCTCACTACTACTATAGACACTAATATACCCGGGGGGCTGATACTACTATACCTGGGGGGGCTGATACTGGGGTCCCTCACTACTACTATAGACACTACTATACCCGGGGGGGGCTGATACTGGGGGTCCTCACTACTACTATAGACACTACTATAACAGGGGGGGCTTATACTGGGAGTCCTCACTACTTCTATCGACACTACTATACCCGGGGGGCTGATACTGGGGGTCCTCACTACTTCTATAGACACTACTATACCCGGGGGGCTGATACTACTATACCTGGGGGGGCTGATACTGGGGTCCCTCACTACTACTATAGACACTACTATAACAGGGGGGGCTTATACTGGGGGTCCTCACTACTTCTATCGACACTACTATACCCGGGGGGCTGATACTGGGGGTCCTCACTACTTCTATAGACACTACTATACCCGGGGGGCTGATACTACTATACCTGGGGGGGCTGATACTGGGGTCCCTCACTACTACTATAGACACTACTATACCCGGGGGGCTGATACTTGGGGTCCCTCACTACTACTATAGACACTACTATAACAGGGGGGGCTTATACTGGGGGTCCTCACTACTTCTATCGACACTACTATACCCGGGGGGCTGATACTGGGGGTCCCTCACTACTACTATAGACACTACTATAACAGGGGGGCTGATACTGGGGGTCCCTCACTACTACTATAGACACTACTATACCCGGGGGGCTGATACTGGGGGTCCTCACTACTTCTATAGACACTACTATACCCGGGGGGGCTGATACTGGGGGTCCTCACTACTTCTATAGACACTACTATACCCGGGGGGCTGATACTGGGGGTCCTCACTACTACTATAGACACTACTATACCCGGGGAGCTGATACTGGGGGTCCTCACTACTACTATAGACACTACTATAATGGGGGGGCTGATACTGGGGGTCCTCACTACTACTATAGACACTACTATACCTGGGGTGCTGATACTGGGGGTCCTCACTACTTCTATAGACACTACTATAACAGGGGGGCTAATACTGGGGGTCCTCAATACTTCTATAGACACTACTATACCCGGGGGGCTGATACTGGTGGTCCTCACTACTTCTATAGACACTACTATAACAGGGGGGCTGATACTGGGGGTCCCTCACTACTACTATAGACACTACTATACCCGGGGGGCTGATACTGGGGGTCCTCACTACTTCTATAGACACTACTATAACAGGGGGGCTGATACTGGGGGTCCTCACTACTACTATAGACACTACTATAACAGGGGGGCTGATACTGGGGGTCCTCACTAGTACTATAGACACTACTATACCCGGGGGGCTGATACTGGGGGTCCTCACTACTACTATAGACACTACTATACCCGGGGGGCTGATACTGGGGGTCCTCACTACTACTATAGACACTACTATAACAGGGGGGCTGATACTGGGGGTCCTCACTACTACTATAGACACTACTATACCCGGGGGGGCTGATACTGGGGGTCCTCACTACTTCTATACCCGGGGGGCTGATACTGGGGGTCCTCACTACTTCTATAGACACTACTATACCCGGGGGGCTGATACTGGTGGTCCTCACTACTACTATAGACACTACTATAACAGGGGGGCTGATACTGGGGGTCCTCAATACTTCTATAGACACTACTATCCCCGGGGGGCTGATACTGGGGGTCCTCACTACTTCTATAGACACTACTATACCCGGGGGGCTGATACTGGGGGTCCTCACTACTTCTATAGACACTACTATACCCGGGGGGCTGATATTGGTGGTCCTCACTACTACTATAGACACTACTATAACGGGGGGGGGGGGGCTGATACTGGGGGTCCTCAATACTTCTATACCCGGGGGGCTGATACTGGGGGTCCTCACTACTTCTATAGACACTACTATACCCGGGGGGGCTGATACTTGGGGTCCCTCACTACTACTATAGACACTACTATAACAGGGGGGGCTGATACTGGGGGTCCTCACTACTTCTATAGACACTACTATACCCCGGGGGGCTGATACTGGGGGTCCTCACTACTACTATAGACACTACTATACCCGGGGGGCTGATACTGGGGTCCCTCACTACTACTATAGACACTACTATAACCGGGGGGCTGATACTGGGGGTCCTCACTACTGCTATAGACACTACTATACCCGGGGGGCTGATACTGGGGGTCCTCACTACTTCTATAGACACTACTATACCCGGGGGGCTGATACTACTATACCTGGGGGGGCTGATACTGGGGTCCCTCACTACTACTATAGACACTACTATAACCGGGGGGCTGATACTGGGGGTCCTCACTACTTCTATAGACACTACTATACCCGGGGGGCTGATAATGGGGGTCCCTCACTACTACTATAGACACTACTATAACAGGGGGGGCTGATACTGGTGGTCCTCACTACTTCTATAGACACTGCTATACCCGGGGGGCTGATACTGGTGGTCCTCACTACTACTATAGACACTACTATAACAGGGGGGCTGATACTGGGGGTCCTCACTACTTCTATAGACACTACTATAATGGGGGGGCTGATACTGGGGGTCCTCACTACTACTATAGACACTACTATACCCGGGGGGCTGATACTGGGGGTCCTCACTACTACTATAGACACTACTATAACAGGGGGGCTGATACTGGGGGTCCTCACTACTACTATAGACACTACTATACCCGGGGGGGCGATACTGGGGGTCCTCACTACTACTATAGACACTACTATACCCGGGGGCTGATACTAGGGGTCCTCACTACTACTATAGACACTAATATACCCGGGGGGCTGATACTGGGGGTCCCTCACTACTACTATACCCGGGGGCTGATAATGGGGGTCCTCACTACTTCTATAGACACTACTATACCCGGGGGGCTGATACTGGTGGTCCTCACTACTTCTATAGACACTACTATACCCGGGCGGCTGATACTGGGGGTCCTCACTACTTCTATAGATACTACTATAACAGGGGGGCTGATACTGGGGGTCCTCAATAATTCTATAGACACTACTATACCCGGGGGGCTGATACTGGGGGTCCTCACTACTACTATAGACACTACTATAACGGGGGGGCTGATACTGGGGGTCCTCACTAGTACTATAGACACTACTATACCTGGGGGGCTGATACTGGGGGTCCTCACTAGTACTATAGACACTACTATACCCGGGGGGCTGATACTGGGGGTCCTCACTACTACTATAGACACTACTATACCCGGGGGGCTGATACTGGGGGTCCTCACTACTACTATAGACACTACTATAACAGGGGGGCTGATACTGGGGGTCCTCACTAGTACTATAGACACTACTATACCCGGGGGGCTGATACTGGGGGTCCTCACTACTACTATAGACACTACTATAACAGGGGGGCTGATACTGGGGGTCCTCACTACTACTATAGACACTACTATAACAGGGGGGCTGATACTGGGGGTCCTCACTACTACTATAGACACTACTATACCCGGGGGGCTGATACTGGGGGTCCTCACTACTACTATAGACACTACTATACCTGGGGGGCTGATACTGGGGGTCCTCACTACTACTATAGACACTACTATAACAGGGGGGCTGATACTGGGGGTCCTCACTAGTACTATAGACACTACTATAACCGGGGGGCTGATACTGGGGTCCCTCACTACTACTATAGACACTATTATACCCCGGGGGGCTGATACTGGGGGTCCTCACTACTACTATAGACACTACTATAACGGGGGGGCTGATACTGGACGTCCTCACTACTACTATAGACACTACTATACCTGGGGGGGCTGATACTGGTGGTCCTCACTACTACTATAGACACTACTATACCCGGGGGGCTGATACTGGGGGCCCTCACTACTACTATAGACACTACTATACCTGGGGGGCTGATACTGGGGGTCCCTCACTACTACTATAGACACTACTATACCTGGGGGGCTGATACTGGGGGTCCCTCACTACTACTATAGACACTACTATACCCGGGGGGCTGATACTGGGGGTCCTCACTACTACTATAGACACTACTATAACAGGGGGGCTGATACTGGGGGTCCTCACTAGTACTATAGACACTACTATACCTGGGGGGCTGATACTGGGGGTCCTCACTACTACTATAGACACTACTATAACAGGGGGGCTGATACTGGGGGTCCCTCACTACTACTATAGACACTACTATACCCGGGGGGCTGATACTGGGGGTCCTCACTACTACTATAGACACTACTATAACAGGGGGGCTGATACTGGGGGTCCTCACTAGTACTATAGACACTACTATACCCGGGGGGCTGATACTGGGGGTCCTCACTATTACTATAGACACTACTATACCCGGGGGGCTGATACTGGGGGTCCTCACTACTACTATAGACACTACTATAACAGGGGGGCTGATACTGGGGGTCCTCACTACTACTATAGACACTACTATAACAGGGGGGCTGATACTGGGGGTCCTCACTACTACTATAGACACTACTATACCCGGGGGGCTGATACTGGGGGTCCTCACTACTACTATAGACACTACTATAACAGGGGGGCTGATACTGGGGGTCCTCACTAGTACTATAGACACTACTATACCTGGGGGTCTGATACTGGGGGTCCTCACTAGTACTATAGACACTACTATACCCGGGGGGCTGATACTGGGGGTCCTCACTACTACTATAGACACTACTATAACAGGGGGGCTGATACTGGGGGTCCTCACTACTACTATAGACACTACTATACCCGGGGGGCTGATGCTGGGGGTCCTCACTAGTACTATAGACACTACTATACCCGGGGGGCTGATACTGGGGGTCCTCACTACTACTATAGACACTACTATAACAGGGGGGCTGATACTGGGGGTCCTCACTACTACTATAGACACTACTATACCTGGGGGGCTGATACTGGGGGTCCTCACTAGTACTATAGACACTACTATACCTGGGGGTCTGATACTGGGGGTCCTCACTACTACTATAGACACTACTATACCCGGGGGGCTGATACTGGGGGTCCTCACTACTACTATAGACACTACTATACCCGGGGGGGCTGATACTGGGGGTCCTCACTACTACTATAGACACTACTATACCCGGGGGGCTGATACTGCGGGTCCCTCACTACTACTATAGACACTACTATAACAGGGGGGCTGATACTGGGGGTCCTCACTACTACTATAGACACTACTATAACAGGGGGGCTGATACTGGGGGTCCCTCACTACTACTATAGACACTACTATACCCGGGGGGCTGATACTGGGGGTCCTCACTACTTCTATAGACACTACTATAACAGGGGGGCTGATACTGGGGGTCCTCACTACTACTATAGACACTACTATAACAGGGGGGCTGATACTGGGGGTCCTCACTAGTACTATAGACACTACTATACCCGGGGGGCTGATACTGGGGGTCCTCACTACTACTATAGACACTACTATACCCGGGGGGCTGATACTGGGGGTCCTCACTACTACTATAGACACTACTATAACAGGGGGGCTGATACTGGGGGTCCTCACTACTACTATAGACACTACTATACCCGGGGGGGCTGATACTGGGGGTCCTCACTACTTCTATACCCGGGGGGCTGATACTGGGGGTCCTCACTACTTCTATAGACACTACTATACCCGGGGGGCTGATACTGGTGGTCCTCACTACTACTATAGACACTACTATAACAGGGGGGCTGATACTGGGGGTCCTCAATACTTCTATAGACACTACTATACCCGGGGGGCTGATACTGGGGGTCCTCACTACTACTATAGACACTACTATACCCCGGGGGGCTGATACTGGTGGTCCTCACTACTTCTATAGACACTACTATACCCGGGGGGCTGATACTGGGGGTCCTCACTACTTCTATAGACACTACTATACCCGGGGGGCTGATATTGGTGGTCCTCACTACTACTATAGACACTACTATAACGGGGGGGGGGGCTGATACTGGGGGTCCTCCATACTTCTATACCCGGGGGGCTGATACTGGGGGTCCTCACTACTTCTATAGACACTACTATACCCCGGGGGGCTGATACTGGGGGTCCTCACTACTTCTATAGACACTACTATACCCGGGGGGGCTGATACTTGGGGTCCCTCACTACTACTATAGACACTACTATAACAGGGGGGGCTGATACTGGGGGTCCTCACTAATACTATAGACACTACTATACCCGGGGGGCTGATACTGGGGTCCCTCACTACTACTATAGACACTACTATAACCGGGGGGCTGATACTGGGGGTCCTCACTACTGCTATAGACACTACTATACCCGGGGGGCTGATACTGGGGGTCCTCACTACTTCTATAGACACTACTATACCCGGGGGGCTGATACTACTATACCTGGGGGGGCTGATACTGGGGTCCCTCACTACTACTATAGACACTACTATAACCGGGGGGCTGATACTGGGGGTCCTCACTACTTCTATAGACACTACTATACCCGGGGGGCTGATAATGGGGGTCCCTCACTACTACTATAGACACTACTATAACAGGGGGGGCTGATACTGGTGGTCCTCACTACTTCTATAGACACTACTATAACGGGGGGGGGGGGGCTGATACTGGGGGTCCTCAATACTTCGAAAGACACTACTATTCCCGGGGGGCTGATACTGGGGGTCCTCACTACTACTATAGACACTACTATAATGGGGGGGCTGATACTGGGGGTCCTCACTACTACTATAGACACTACTATAACGGGGGGGCTGATACTGGACGTCCTCACTACTACTATAGACACTACTATAATGGGGGGGCTGATACTGGGGGTCCTCACTACTACTATAGACACTACTATACCCGGGGGGCTGATACTGGGGGTCCTCACTACTACTATAGACACTACTATAATGGGGGGGCTGATACTGGGGGTCCTCACTACTACTATAGACACTACTATACCCGGGGGGCTGATACTGGGGGTCCTCACTACTACTATAGACACTACTATAACAGGGGGGCTGATACTGGGGGTCCTCACTACTATACCCGGGGGGCTGATACTGGGGGTCCTCACTACTTCTATAGACACTACTATACCCGGGGGGCTGATACTGGGGGTCCTCACTACTACTATAGACACTACTATAATGGGGGGGCTGATACTGGGGGTCCTCACTACTACTATAGACACTACTATACCCGGGGGGCTGATACTGGGGGTCCTCACTACTACTATAGACACTACTATAACAGGGGGGCTGATACTGGGGGTCCTCACTACTACTATAGACACTACTATACCCGGGGGGCCGATACTGGGGGTCCTCACTACTACTATAGACACTACTATACCCGGGGGCTGATACTGGGGGTCCTCACTACTACTATAGACACTAATATACCCGGGGGGCTGATACTGGGGGTCCCTCACTACTACTATACCCGGGGGCTGATACTGGGGGTCCTCACTACTTCTATAGACACTACTATGCCCGGGGGGCTGATACTGGTGGTCCTCACTACTTCTATAGACACTACTATACCCGGGGGGCTGATACTGGGGGGTCTTCACTACTTCTATAGATACTACTATAACAGGGGGGCTGATACTGGGGGTCCTCACTACTTCTATACCCGGGGGGCTGATACTGGGGGTCCTCACTACTTCTATAGACACTACTATACCCGGGGGGCTGATACTGGTGGTCCTCACTACTACTATAGACACTACTATAACAGGGGGGCTGATACTGGGGGTCCTCAATACTTCTATAGACACTACTATACCCGGGGGGCTGATACTGGGGGTCCTCACTACTACTATAGACACTACTATACCCCGGGGGGCTGATACTGGTGGTCCTCACTACTTCTATAGACACTACTATACCCGGGGGGCTGATACTGGGGGTCCTCACTACTTCTATAGACACTACTATACCCGGGGGGCTGATATTGGTGGTCCTCACTACTACTATAGACACTACTATACCCGGGGGGGCTGATACTTGGGGTCCCTCACTACTACTATAGACACTACTATAACGGGGGGGGGGGCTGATACTGGGGGTCCTCAATACTTCTATACCCGGCGGGCTGATACTGGGGGTCCTCACTACTTCTATAGACACTACTATACCCGGGGGGGGCTGATACTGGGGGTCCTCACTACTTCTATAGACACTACTATACCCGGGGGGGCTGATACTTGGGGTCCCTCACTACTACTATAGACACTACTATAACAGGGGGGGCTGATACTGGGGGTCCTCACTACTTCTATAGACACTACTATACCCCGGGGGGCTGATACTGGGGGTCCTCACTACTACTATAGACACTACTATAACTGGGGGGCTGATACTGGGGGTCCTCACTACTGCTATAGACACTACTATACCCGGGGGGCTGATACTGGGGGTCCTCACTACTTCTATAGACACTACTATACCCGGGGGGCTGATACTACTATACCTGGGGGGGCTGATACTGGGGTCCCTCACTACTACTATAGACACTACTATAACCGGGGGGCTGATACTGGGGGTCCTCACTACTTCTATAGACACTACTATACCCGGGGGGCTGATAATGGGGGTCCCTCACTACTACTATAGACACTACTATAACAGAGGGGGCTGATACTGGTGGTCCTCACTACTTCTATAGCCACTACTATACCCGGGGGGCTGATACTGGGGGTCCTCACTACTTCTATAGACACTACTATACCCGGGGGGCTGATACTGGGGGTCCTCACTACTACTATAGACACTACTATAATGGGGGGGCTGATACTGGGGGTCCTCACTACTACTATAGACACTACTATACCCGGGGGGCTGATACTGGGGGTCCTCACTACTACTATAGACACTACTATAACAGGGGGGCTGATACTGGGGGTCCTCACTACTACTATAGACACTACTATACCCGGGGGGCCGATACTGGGGGTCCTCACTACTACTATAGACACTACTATACCCGGGGGCTGATACTGGGGGTCCTCACTACTACTATAGACACTAATATACCCAGGGGGCTGATACTGGGGGTCCCTCACTACTACTATACCCGGGGGCTGATACTGGGGGTCCTCACTACTTCTATAGACACTACTATACCCGGGGGGCTGATACTGGTGGTCCTCACTACTTCTATAGACACTACTATACCCGGGGGGCTGATACTGGGGGGTCCTCACTACTTCTATAGATACTACTATAACAGGGGGGCTGATACTGGGGGTCCTCAATAATTCTATAGACACTACTATACCCGGGGGGCTGATACTGGGGGTCCTCACTACTACTATAGACACTACTATAACGGGGGGGCTGATACTGGGGGTCCTCACTAGTACTATAGACACTACTATACCTGGGGGGCTGATACTGGGGGTCCTCACTAGTACTATAGACACTACTATACCCGGGGGGCTGATACTGGGGGTCCTCACTACTACTATAGACACTACTATACCCGGGGGGCTGATACTGGGGGTCCTCACTACTACTATAGACACTACTATAACAGGGGGGCTGATACTGGGGGTCCTCACTAGTACTATAGACACTACTATACCCGGGGGGCTGATACTGGGGGTCCTCACTAGTACTATAGACACTACTATACCTGGGGGGCTGATACTGGGGGTCCTCACTAGTACTATAGACACTACTATACCCGGGGGGCTGATACTGGGGGTCCTCACTACTACTATAGACACTACTATACCCGGGGGGCTGATACTGGGGGTCCTCACTACTACTATAGACACTACTATAACAGGGGGGCTGATACTGGGGGTCCTCACTAGTACTATAGACACTACTATACCCGGGGGGCTGATACTGGGGGGTCCTCACTACTACTATAGACACTACTATAACAGGGGGGCTGATACTGGAGGTCCTCACTACTACTATAGACACTACTATAACAGGGGGGCTGATACTGGGGGTCCTCACTACTACTATAGACACTACTATAACAGGGGGGGCTGATACTGGGGGTCCTCACTACTACTATAGACACTACTATAACAGGGGGGCTGATACTTGGGTCCTCACTACTACTATAGACACTACTATACCCGGGGGGCTGATACTGGGGGTCCTCACTACTACTATAGACACTACTATAACAGGGGGGCTGATACTGGGGGTCCTCACTAGTACTATAGACACTACTATAACCGGGGGGCTGATACTGGGGTCCCTCACTACTACTATAGACACTATTATACCCCGGGGGGCTGATACTGGGGGTCCTCACTACTACTATAGACACTACTATAACGGGGGGGCTGATACTGGACGTCCTCACTACTACTATAGACACTACTATACCTGGGGGGGCTGATACTGGTGGTCCTCACTACTACTATACCCGGGGGGCTGATACTGGTGGTCCTCACTACTACTATAGACACTACTATACCCGGGGGGCTGATACTGGGGGTCCCTCACTACTACTATAGACACTACTATACCCGGGGGGCTGATACTGGGGGTCCTTCACTACTACTATAGACACTACTATACCTGGGGGCTGATACTGGGGGTCCCTCACTACTACTATAGACACTACTATACCTGGGGGGCTGATACTGGGGGTCCCTCACTACTACTATAGACACTACTATACCCGGGGGGCTGATACTGGGGGTCCTCACTACTACTATAGACACTACTATAACAGGGGGGCTGATACTGGGGGTCCTCACTAGTACTATAGACACTACTATACCCGGGGGGCTGATACTGGGGGTCCTCACTACTACTATAGACACTACTATAACAGGGGGGCTGATACTGGGGGTCCTCACTACTACTATAGACACTACTATACCCGGGGGGCTGATACTGGGGGTCCTCACTAGTACTATAGACACTACTATACCCGGGGGGCTGATACTGGGGGTCCTCACTACTACTATAGACACTACTATAACAGGGGGGCTGATACTGGGGGTCCTCACTAGTACTATAGACACTACTATACCCGGGGGGCTGATACTGGGGGTCCTCACTACTACTATAGACACTACTATAACAGGGGGGCTGATACTGGGGGTCCTCACTACTACTATAGACACTACTATACCCGGGGGGCTGATACTGGGGGTCCTCACTACTACTATAGACACTACTATAACAGGGGGGCTGATACTGGGGGTCCTCACTAGTACTATAGACACTACTATACCCGGGGGGCTGATACTGGGGGTCCTCACTACTACTATAGACACTACTATAACAGGGGGGCTGATACTGGGGGTCCTCACTACTACTATAGACACTACTATACCCGGGGGGCTGATACTGGGGTCCCTCACTACTACTATAGACACTACTATACCCGGGGGGGCTGATACTGGGGGTCCTCACTACTACTATAGACACTACTATACCCGGAGGGGCTGATACTGGGGGTCCTCACTACTACTATAGACACTACTATAACAGGGGGGCTGATACTGGGGGTCCTCACTACTACTATAGACACTACTATACCCGGGGGGCTGATACTGCGGGTCCCTCACTACTACTATAGACACTACTATAACAGGGGGGCTGATACTGGGGGTCCTCACTACTACTATAGACACTACTATAACAGGGGGGCCGATACTGGGGGTCCTCACTAGTACTATAGATACTACTATACCTGGGGGGCTGATACTGGGGGTCCTCACTAGTACTATAGACACTACTATACCTGGGGGGCTGATACTGGGGGTCCTCACTAGTACTGTAGACACTACTATACCCGGGGGGCTGATACTGGGGGTCCTCACTACTACTATAGACACTACTATACCCGGGGGGCTGATACTGGGGGTCCTCACTAGTACTATAGACACTACTATAACAGGGGGGCTGATACTGGGGGTCCTCACTAGTACTATAGACACCACTATACCTGGGGGGCTGATACTGGGGGTCCTCACTACTACTATAGACACTACTATAACAGGGGGGCTGATACTGGGGGTCCTCACTAGTACTATAGACACTACTATACCCGGGGGGCTGATACTGGGGGTCCCTCACTACTACTAGAGACACTACTATAACCGGGGGGCTGATACTGGGGGCCCTCACTACTACTATAGACACTACTATAACAGGGGGGCTGATACTGGGGGTCCTCACTACTACTATAGACACTAATATACCTGGGGGGCTGATACTGGGGGTCCTCACTACTACCATAGACAGTACTATACCTGGGGGGGCTGATACTGGGGGTCCTCACTACTACCATAGACACTACTATAACAGGGGGGCTGATACTTGGGGTCCCTCACTACTACTATAGACACTAATATAACCGGGGGGGCTGATACTGGGGGTCCTCACTACTACTATAGACACTACTATACCCGGGGGGCTGATACTGGGGGTCCTCACTACTACTACTATAGACACTACTATACCTGGGGGCTGATACTGGGGGTCCTCACTACTTCTATAGACACTACTATACCTGGGGGGCTGATACTGGGGGTCCTCACTACTACTATAGACACTACTATACCCGGGGGGCTGATACTGGGGGTCCCTCACTACTACTATAGACACTACTATAACCGGGGGGCTGATACTGGGGGTCCCTCACTACTACTATAGACACTACTATACCCGGGGGGCTGATACTGGGGGTCCCTCACTACTACTATAGACACTACTATAACCGGGGGGCTGATACTGGGGGTCCTCACTACCACTATAAACACTACTATACCGGGGGGGCTGATACTGGGGGTCCTCACTACTACTATAGACACTATTATACCCCGGGGGGCTGATACTGGGGGTCCTCACTACTACTATAGACACTACTATACCAGGGGGGCTGATACTGGGGGTCCTCACTACTACTATAGACACTACTATAACAGGGGGGCTGATACTGGGGGTCCTCAATACTTCTATAGACACTACTATACCCGGGGGGCTGATACTGGGGGTCCCTCACTACTACTATAGACACTACTATAACAGGGGGGCTGATACTGGGGGTCCTCACTACTACCATAGACACTACTATACCTGGGGGGGCTGATACTGGGGGTCCTCACTACTACTATAGACACTACTATACCCGGGGGGCTGATACTGGGGGTCCTCACTACTACTATAGACACTACTATACCTGGGGGGGCTGATACTGGGGGTCCTCACTACTTCTATAGACACTACTATACCTGGGGGGGCTGATACTGGGGTCCTCACTACTACTATAGACACTACTATAACAGGGGGGGGCTGATACTGAGGGTCCTCACTACTACTATAGACACTACTATAACCGGGGGGCTGATACTGGGGTCCCTCACTACTACTATAGACACTAATATACCCGGGGGGCTGATACTGGGGGTCCTCACTACTGCTATAGACACTACTATACCCCGGGGGGCTGATACTGGTGGTCCTCACTACTTCTATAGACACTACTATACCCGGGGGGCTGATACTGGGGGTCCTCACTACTTCTATAGACACTACTATACCCGGGGGGCTGATATTGGTGGTCCTCACTACTACTATAGACACTACTATAACGGGGGGGGGCTGATACTGGGGGTCCTCAATACTTCTATATCCGGGGGGCTGATACTGGGGGTCCTCACTACTTCTATAGACACTACTATACCCGGGGGGGCTGATACTGGGGGTCCTCACTACTTCTATAGACACTACTATACCCGGGGGGGCTGATACTTGGGGTCCCTCACTACTACTATAGACACTACTATAACAGGGGGGGCTGATACTGGGGGTCCTCACTACTTCTATAGACACTACTATACCCCGGGGGGCTGATACTGGGGGTCCTCACTACTACTATAGACACTACTATACCCGGGGGGCTGATACTGGGGTCCCTCACTACTACTATAGACACTACTATAACCGGGGGGCTGATACTGGGGGTCCTCACTACTGCTATAGACACTACTATACCCGGGGGGCTGATACTGGGGGTCCTCACTACTTCTATAGACACTACTATACCCGGGGGGCTGATACTACTATACCTGGGGGGGCTGATACTGGGGTCCCTCACTACTACTATAGACACTACTATAACCGGGGGGCTGATACTGGTGGTCCTCACTACTTCTATAGACACTACTATACCCGGGGGGCTGATACTGGGGGTCCTCACTACTTCTATAGACACTACTATACCCGGGGGGCTGATACTGGGGGTCCTCACTACTACTATAGACACTACTATAATGGGGGGGCTGATACTGGGGGTCCTCACTACTACTATAGACACTACTATACCCAGGGGGCTGATACTGGGGGTCCTCACTACTACTATAGACACTACTATAACCGGGGGGCTGATACTGGGGGTCCTCACTACTACTATAGACACTACTATACCCGGGGGGCCGATACTGGGGGTCCTCACTACTACTATAGACACTACTATACCTGGGGGCTGATACTGGGGGTCCTCACTACTACTATAGACACTAATATACCCGGGGGGCTGATACTGGGGGTCCCTCACTACTACTATACCCGGGGGCTGATACTGGGGGTCCTCACTACTTCTATAGACACTACTATACCCGGGGGGCTGATACTGGTGGTCCTCACTACTTCTATAGACACTACTATACCCGGGGGGCTGATACTGGGGGGTCCTCACTACTTCTATAGATACTACTATAACAGGGGGGCTGATACTGGGGGTCCTCAATAATTCTATAGACACTACTATACCCGGGGGGCTGATACTGGGGGTCCTCACTACTACTATAGACACTACTATAACAGGGGGGGCTTATACTGGGGGTCCTCACTACTTCTATCGACACTACTATACCCGGGGGGCTGATACTGGGGGTCCTCACTACTTCTATAGACACTACTATACCCGGGGGGCTGATACTGGGGGTCCCTCACTACTACTATAGACACTACTATACCCGGGGGGCTGATACTGGGGGTCCTCACTACTACTATAGACACTACTATAATGGGGGGGCTGATACTGGGGGTCCTCACTACTACTATAGACACTACTATACCCGGGGGGCTGATACTGGGGGTCCTCACTACTACTATAGACACTACTATAACCGGGGGGCTAATACTGGGGGTCCTCACTACTACTATAGACACTACTATACCCGGGGGGCCGATACTGGGGGTCCTCACTACTACTATAGACACTACTATACCCGGGGGCTGATACTGGGGGTCCTCACTACTACTATAGACACTAATATACCCGGGGGGCTGATACTGGGGGTCCCTCACTACTACTATACCCGGGGGCTGATACTGGGGGTCCTCACTACTTCTATAGACACTACTATACCCGGGGGGCTGATACTGGTGGTCCTCACTACTTCTATAGACACTACTATACCCGGGGGGCTGATACTGGGGGGTCCTCACTACTACTATAGACACTACTATAACAGGGGGGCTGATACTGGGGGTCCTCAATAATTCTATAGACACTACTATACCCGGGGGGCTGATACTGGGGGTCCTCACTACTACTATAGACACTACTATAACAGGGGGGGCTTATACTGGGGGTCCTCACTACTTCTATCGACACTACTATACCCGGGGGGCTGATACTGGGGGTCCTCACTACTTCTATAGACACTACTATACCTGGGGGGCTGATACTGGGGGTCCCTCACTACTACTATAGACACTACTATACCCGGGGGGCTGATACTGGGGGTCCTCACTACTTCTATAGACACTACTATACCCGGGGGGGCTGATACTGGGGGTCCTCACTACTTCTATAGACACTACTATACCCGGGGGGCTGATACTGGGGGTCCTCACTACTACTATAGACACTACTATACCCGGGGGGCTGATACTGGGGGTCCTCACTACTACTATAGACACTACTATAATGGGGGGGCTGATACTGGGGGTCCTCACTACTTCTATAGACACTACTATAACAGGGGGGCTAATACTGGGGGTCCTCAATACTTCTATAGACACTACTATACCCGGGGGGCTGATACTGGTGGTCCTCACTACTTCTATAGACACTACTATAACAGGGGGGCTGATACTGGGGGTCCCTCACTACTACTATAGACACTACTATAACAGGGGGGCTGATACTGGGGGTCCTCACTACTACTATAGACACTACTATACCCGGGGGGCTGATACTGGGGGTCCTCACTACTACTATAGACACTACTATACCCGGGGGGCTGATACTGGGGGTCCTCACTACTACTATAGACACTACTATAACAGGGGGGCTGATACTGGGGGTCCTCACTACTACTATAGACACTACTATACCCGGGGGGCCGATACTGGGGGTCCTCACTACTACTATAGACACTACTATACCCGGGGGCTGATACTGGGGGTCCTCACTACTACTATAGACACTAATATACCCGGGGGGCTGATAGTGGGGGTCCCTCACTACTACTATACCCGGGGGCTGATACTGGGGGTCCTCACTACTTCTATAGACACTACTATACCCGGGGGGCTGATACTGGTGGTCCTCACTACTTCTATAGACACTACTATACCCGGGGGGCTGATACTGGGGGGTCCTCACTACTTCTATAGATACTACTATAACAGGGGGGCTGATACTGGGGGTCCTCACTACTTCTATACCCGGGGGGCTGATACTGGGGGTCCTCACTACTTCTATAGACACTACTATACCCGGGGGGCTGATACTGGTGGTCCTCACTACTACTATAGACACTACTATAACAGGGGGGCTGATACTGGGGGTCCTCAATACTTCTATAGACACTACTATACCCGGGGGGCTGATACTGGGGGTCCTCACTACTACTATAGACACTACTATACCCCGGGGGGCTGATACTGGTGGTCCTCACTACTTCTATAGACACTACTATACCCCGGGGGGCTGATACTGGGGGTCCTCAATACTTCTATACCCGGGGGGCTGATACTGGGGGTCCTCACTACTTCTATAGACACTACTATACCCGGGGGGGCTGATACTGGGGGTCCTCACTACTTCTATAGACACTACTATACCCGGGGGGGCTGATACTTGGGGTCCCTCACTACTACTATAGACACTACTATAACAGGGGGGGCTGATACTGGGGGTCCTCACTACTTCTATAGACACTACTATACCCCGGGGGGCTGATACTGGGGGTCCTCACTACTACTATAGACACTACTATACCCGGGGGGCTGATACTGGGGTCCCTCACTACTACTATAGACACTACTATAACTGGGGGGCTGATACTGGGGGTCCTCACTACTGCTATAGACACTACTATACCCGGGGGGCTGATACTACTATACCTGGGGGGGCTGATACTGGGGTCCCTCACTACTACTATAGACACTACTATAACCGGGGGGCTGATACTGGGGGTCCTCACTACTTCTATAGACACTACTATACCCGGGGGGCTGATAATGGGGGTCCCTCACTACTACTATAGACACTACTATAACAGGGGGGGCTGATACTGGTGGTCCTCACTACTTCTATAGACACTACTATACCCGGGGGGCTGATACTGGGGGTCCTCACTACTTCTATAGACACTACTATACCCGGGGGGCTGATACTGGGGGTCCTCACTACTACTATAGACACTACTATAACAGGGGGGCTGATACTGGGGGTCCTCACTACTACTATAGACACTACTATACCCGGGGGGCCGATACTGGGGGTCCTCACTACTACTATAGACACTACTATACCCGGGGGCTGATACTGGGGGTCCTCACTACTACTATAGACACTAATATACCCGGGGGGCTGATACTGGGGGTCCCTCACTACTACTATACCCGGGGGCTGATACTGGGGGTCCTCACTACTTCTATAGACACTACTATACCCGGGGGGCTGATACTGGTGGTCCTCACTACTTCTATAGACACTACTATACCCGGGGGGCTGATACTGGGGGGTCCTCACTACTTCTATAGATACTACTATAACAGGGGGGCTGATACTGGGGGTCCTCAATAATTCTATAGACACTACTATACCCGGGGGGCTGATACTGGGGGTCCTCACTGCTACTATAGACACTACTATAACGGGGGGGCTGATACTGGGGGTCCTCACTAGTACTATAGACACTACTATACCTGGGGGGCTGATACTGGGGGTCCTCACTAGTACTATAGACACTACTATACCCGGCGGGCTGATACTGGGGGTCCTCACTACTACTATAGACAGTACTATACCCGGGGGGCTGATACTGGGGGTCCTCACTACTACTATAGACACTACTATAACAGGGGGGCTGATACTGGGGGTCCTCACTAGTACTATAGACACTACTATACCCGGGGGGCTGATACTGGGGGTCCTCACTAGTACTATAGACACTACTATACCTGGGGGGCTGATACTGGGGGTCCTCACTAGTACTATAGACACTACTATACCCGGGGGGCTGATACTGGGGGTCCTCACTACTACTTTAGACACTACTATAACAGGGGGGCTGATACTGGAGTTCCTCACTACTACTATAGACACTACTATAACAGGGGGGCTGATACTGGGGGTCCTCACTACTACTATAGACACTACTATAACAGGGGGGGCTGATACTGGGGGTCCTCACTACTACTATAGACACTACTATAACAGGGGGGGCTGATACTGGGGGTCCTCACTACTACTATAGACACTACTATAACAGGGGGGCTGATACTTGGGTCCCTCACTACTACTATAGACACTATTATACCCCGGGGGGCTGATACTGGGGGTCCTCACTACTACTATAGACACTACTATAACGGGGGGGCTGATACTGGACGTCCTCACTACTACTATAGACACTACTATACCTGGGGGGGCTGATACTGGTGGTCCTCACTACTACTATAGACACTACTATACCCGGGGGGCTGATACTGGTGGTCCTCACTACTACTATAGACACTACTATACCCGGGGGGCTGATACTGGGGGTCCCTCACTACTACTATAGACACTACTATACCCGGGGGGCTGATACTGGGGGTCCCTCACTACTACTATAGACACTACTATACCTGGGGGCTGATACTGGGGGTCCCTCACTACTACTATAGACACTACTATACCTGGGGGGCTGATACTGGGGGTCCCTCACTACTACTATAGACACTACTATACCCGGGGGGCTGATACTGGGGGTCCTCACTACTACTATAGACACTACTATAACAGGGGGGCTGATACTGGGGGTCCTCACTAGTACTATAGACACTACTATACCCGGGGGGCTGATACTGGGGGTCCTCACTACTACTATAGACACTACTCTACCCGGGGGGCTGATACTGGGGGTCCTCACTAGTACTATAGACACTACTATACCCGGGGGGCTGATACTGGGGGTCCTCACTACTACTATAGACACTACTATAACAGGGGGGCTGATACTGGGGGTCCTCACTAGTACTATAGACACTACTATACCCGGGGGGCTGATACTGGGGGTCCTCACTACTACTATAGACACTACTATAACAGGGGGGCTGATACTGGGGGTCCTCACTAGTACTATAGACACTACTATACCTGGGGGGCTGATACTGGGGGTCCTCACTACTACTATAGACACTACTATACCCGGGGGGCTGATACTGGGGGTCCTCACTACTACTATAGACACTACTATACCCGGGGGGCTGATACTGGGGGTCCTCACTACTACTATAGACACTACTATAACAGGGGGGCTGATACTGGGGGTCCTCACTAGTACTATAGACACTACTATAACAGGGGGGCTGATACTGGGGGTCCTCACTACTACTATAGACACTACTATACCCGGGGGGCTGATACTGGGGTCCCTCACTACTACTATAGACACTACTATACCCGGGGGGCTGATACTGGGGTCCCTCACTACTACTATAGACACTACTATACCCGGGGGGCTGATACTGGGGGTCCTCACTACTACTATAGACACTACTATACCCGGGGGGGCTGATACTGGGGGTCCTCACTACTACTATAGACACTACTATACCCGGGGGGCTGATACTGCGGGTCCCTCACTACTACTATAGACACTACTATAACAGGGGGGCCGATACTGGGGGTCCTCACTAGTACTATAGATACTACTATACCTGGGGGGCTGATACTGGGGGTCCTCACTAGTACTATAGACACTACTATACCTGGGGGGCTGATACTGGGGGTCCTCACTAGTACTGTAGACACTACTATACCCGGGGGGCTGATACTGGGGGTCCTCACTACTACTATAGACACTACTATAACAGGGGGGCTGATACTGGGGGTCCTCACTAGTACTATAGACACCACTATACCTGGGGGGCTGATACTGGGGGTCCTCACTACTACTATAGACACTACTATAACAGGGGGGCTGATACTGGGGGTCCTCACTAGTACTATAGACACTACTATACCCGGGGGGCTGATACTGGGGGTCCCTCACTACTACTAGAGACACTACTATAACCGGGGGGCTGATACTGGGGGCCCTCACTACTACTATAGACACTACTATAACAGGGGGGCTGATACTGGGGGTCCTCACTACTACTATAGACACTAATATACCTGGGGGGCTGATACTGGGGGTCCTCACTACTACCATAGACACTACTATACCTGGGGGGGCTGATACTGGGGGTCCTCACTACTACCATAGACACTACTATAACAGGGGGGCTGATACTTGGGGTCCCTCACTACTACTATAGACACTAATATAACCAGGGGGGCTGATACTGGGGGTCCTCACTACTACTATAGACACTACTATACCCGGGGGGCTGATACTGGGGGTCCTCACTACTACTACTATAGACACTACTATACCCGGGGGCTGATACTGGGGGTCCTCACTACTTCTATAGACACTACTATACCTGGGGGGCTGATACTGGGGGTCCTCACTACTACTATACACACTACTATAACCGGGGGGCTGATACTGGGGGTCCCTCACTACTACTATAGACACTACTATACCCGGGGGGCTGATACTGGGGGTCCCTCACTACTACTATAGACACTACTATAACCGGGGGGCTGATACTGGGGGTCCTCACTACCACTATAAACACTACTATACCGGGGGGGCTGATACTGGGGGTCCTCACTACTACTATAGACACTATTATACCCCGGGGGGCTGATACTGGGGGTCCTCACTACTACTATAGACACTACTATACCTGGGGGGCTGATACTGGGGGTCCTCACTACTTCTATAGACACTACTATACCCGGGGGGCTGATACTGGGGGTCCCTCACTACTACTATAGACACTACTATAACAGGGGGGCTGATACTGGGGGTCCTCACTACTACCATAGACACTACTATACCTGGGGGGGCTGATACTGGGGGTCCTCACTACTACTATAGACACTACTATACCCGGGGGGCTGATACTGGGGGTCCTCACTACTACTATAGACACTACTATACCTGGGGGGGCTGATACTGGGGGTCCTCACTACTTCTATAGACACTACTATACCTGGGGGTGCTGATACTGGGGTCCTCACTACTACTATAGACACTACTATAACAGGGGGGGCTGATACTGGGGGTCCTCACTACTACTATAGACACTACTATAACAGGGGGGGGCTGATACTGAGGGTCCTCACTACTACTATAGACACTACTATAACCGGGGGGCTGATACTGGGGTCCCTCACTACTACTATAGACACTAATATACCCGGGGGGCTGATACTGGGGGTCCTCACTACTGCTATAGACACTACTATACCCCGGGCGGCTGATACTGGTGGTCCTCACTACTTCTATAGACACTACTATACCCGGGGGGCTGATACTGGGGGTCCTCACTACTTCTATAGACACTACTATACCCGGGGGGCTGATATTGGTGGTCCTCACTACTACTATAGACACTACTATAACGGGGGGGGGGGGGCTGATACTGGGGGTCCTCAATACTTCTATACCCGGGGGGCTGATACTGGGGGTCCTCACTACTTCTATAGACACTACTATACCCGGGGGGGCTGATACTGGGGGTCCTCACTACTTCTATAGACACTACTATACCCGGGGGGCTGATAATGGGGGTCCCTCACTACTACTATAGACACTACTATAACAGGGGGGGCTGATACTGGTGGTCCTCACTACTTCTATAGACACTACTATACCTGGGGGGCTGATACTACTATACCTGGGGGGGCTGATACTGGGGTCCCTCACTACTACTATAGACACTACTATAACCGGGGGGCTGATACTGGGGGTCCTCACTACTTCTATAGACACTACTATACCCGGGGGGCTGATAATGGGGGTCCCTCACTACTACTATAGACACTACTATAACAGGGGGGGGCTGATACTGGTGGTCCTCACTACTTCTATAGACACTACTATACCCGGGGGGCTGATACTGGGGGTCCTCACTACTTCTATAGACACTACTATACCCGGGGGGCTGATACTGGGGGTCCTCACTACTACTATAGACACTACTATAATGGGGGGGCTGATACTGGGGGTCCTCACTACTACTATAGACACTACTATACCCGGGGGGCTGATACTGGGGGTCCTCACTACTACTATAGACACTACTATAACAGGGGGGCTGATACTGGGGGTCCTCACTACTACTATAGACACTACTATACCCGGGGGCTGATACTGGGGGTCCTCACTACTACTATAGACACTAATATACCCGGGGGGCTGATACTGGGGGTCCCTCACTACTACTATACCCGGGGGCTGATACTGGGGGTCCTCACTACTTCTATAGACACTACTATACCCGGGGGGCTGATACTGGTGGTCCTCACTACTTCTATAGATACTACTATAACAGGGGGGCTGATACTGGGGGTTTACTCAATAATTCTATAGACACTACTATACCCGGGGGGCTGATACTGGGGGTCCTCACTACTACTATAGACACTACTATAACGGGGGGGCTGATACTGGGGGTCCTCACTAGTACTATAGACACTACTATACCTGGGGGGCTGATACTGGGGGTCCTCACTAGTACTATAGACACTACTATACCCGGGGGGCTGATACTGGGGGTCCTCACTACTACTATAGACACTACTATACCCGGGGGGCTGATACTGGGGGTCCTCACTACTACTATAGACACTACTATAACAGGGGGGCTGATACTGGGGGTCCTCACTAGTACTATAGACACTACTATACCCGGGGGCTGATACTGGGGGTCCTCACTACTACTATAGACACTACTATAACAGGGGGGCTGATACTGGAGGTCCTCACTACTACTATAGACACTACTATAACAGGGGGGCTGATACTGGGGGTCCTCACTACTACTATAGACACTACTATAACAGGGGGGGCTGATACTGGGGGTCCTCACTACTACTATAGACACTACTATAACAGGGGGGCTGATACTGGGGTCCTCACTACTACTATAGACACTACTATACCCGGGGGGCTGATACTGGGGGTCCTCACTACTACTATAGACACTACTATACCTGGGGGGCTGATACTGGGGGTCCTCACTACTACTATAGACACTACTATAACAGGGGGGCTGATACTGGGGGTCCTCACTAGTACTATAGACACTACTATAACCGGGGGGCTGATACTGGGGTCCCTCACTACTACTATAGACACTATTATACCCCGGGGGGCTGATACTGGGGGTCCTCACTACTACTATAGACACTACTATAACGGGGGGGCTGATACTGGACGTCCTCACTACTACTATAGACACTACTATACCTGGGGGGGCTGATACTGGTGGTCCTCACTACTACTATAGACACTACTATACCCGGGGGGCTGATACTGGTGGTCCTCACTACTACTATAGACACTACTATACCCGGGGGGCTGATACTGGGGGTCCCTCACTACTACTATAGACACTACTATACCCGGGGGGCTGATACTGGGGGTCCCTCACTACTACTATAGACACTACTATACCTGGGGGCTGATACTGGGGGTCCCTCACTACTACTATAGACACTACTATACCCGGGGGGCTGATACTGGGGGTCCTCACTACTACTATAGACACTACTATACCCGGGGGGCTGATACTGGGGGTCCTCACTACTACTATAGACACTACTATAACAGGGGGGCTGATACTGGGGGTCCTCACTAGTACTATAGACACTACTATACCCGGGGGGCTGATACTGGGGGTCCTCACTACTACTATAGACACTACTATACCCGGGGGGCTGATACTGGGGGTCCTCACTACTACTATAGACACTACTATACCCGGGGGGCTGATACTGGGGGTCCTCACTAGTACTATAGACACTACTATACCCGGGGGGCTGATACTGGGGGTCCTCACTACTACTATAGACACTACTATAACAGGGGGGCTGATACTGGGGGTCCTCACTAGTACTATAGACACTACTATACCCGGGGGGCTGATACTGGGGGTCCTCACTACTACTATAGACACTACTATAACAGGGGGGCTGATACTGGGGGTCCTCACTACTACTATAGACACTACTATACCCGGGGGGCTGATACTGGGGTCCCTCACTACTACTATAGACACTACTATACCCGGGGGGCTGATACTGGGGGTCCTCACTACTACTATAGACACTACTATAACAGGGGGGCTGATACTGGGGGTCCTCACTAGTACTATAGACACTACTATACCCGGGGGCTGATACTGGGGGTTCTCACTACTACTATAGACACTACTATAACAGGGGGGCTGATACTGGGGGTCCTCACTACTACTATAGACACTACTATACCTGGGGGGCTGATACTGGGGGTCCTCACTAGTACTATAGACACTACTATACCCGGGGGGCTGATACTGGGGGTCCTCACTACTACTATAGACACTACTATAACAGGGGGGCTGATACTGGGGGTCCTCACTAGTACTATAGACACTACTATACCCGGGGGGCTGATACTGGGGGTCCTCACTACTACTATAGACACTACTATAACAGGGGGGCTGATACTGGGGGTCCTCACTATTACTATAGACACTACTATACCCGGGGGGCTGATACTGGGGTCCCTCACTACTACTATAGACACTACTATACCCGGGGGGCTGATACTGGGGGTCCTCACTACTACTATAGACACTACTATACCCGGGGGGGCTGATACTGGGGGTCCTCACTACTACTATAGACACTACTATACCCGGGGGGCTGATACTGCGGGTCCCTCACTACTACTATAGACACTACTATAACAGGGGGGCTGATACTGGGGGTCCTCACTAGTACTATAGACACTACTATAACAGGGGGGCTGATACTGGGGGTCCTCACTAGTACTATAGACACCACTATACCTGGGGGGCTGATACTGGGGGTCCTCACTACTACTATAGACACTACTATACCCGGGGGGCTGATACTGGGGTCCCTCACTACTACTATAGACACTACTATACCCGGGGGGCTGATACTGGGGGTCCTCACTACTACTATAGACACTACTATAACAGGGGGGCTGATACTGGGGGTCCTCACTAGTACTATAGACACTACTATACCCGGGGGGCTGATACTGGGGGTTCTCACTACTACTATAGACACTACTATAACAGGGGGGCTGATACTGGGGGTCCTCACTACTACTATAGACACTACTATACCTGGGGGGCTGATACTGGGGGTCCTCACTAGTACTATAGACACTACTATACCCGGGGGGCTGATACTGGGGGTCCCTCACTACTACTAGAGACACTACTATAACCGGGGGGCTGATACTGGGGGCCCTCACTACTACTATAGACACTACTATAACAGGGGGGCTGATACTGGGGGTCCTCACTACTACTATAGACACTAATATACCTGGGGGGCTGATACTGGGGGTCCTCACTACTACCATAGACACTACTATACCTGGGGGGGGCTGATACTGGGGGTCCTCACTACTACCATAGACACTACTATACCTGGGGGGCTGATACTGGTGGTCCTCACTACTACCATAGACACTACTATACCCGGGGGGCTGATACTGGTGGTCCTCACTACTACCATAGACACTACTATACCCGGGGGGCTGATACTGGTGGTCCTCACTACTACTATAGACACTACTATAACAGGGGGGCTGATACTTGGGGTCCCTCACTACTACTATAGACACTAATATAACCGGGGGGGCTGATACTGGGGATCCTCACTACTACTATAGACACTACTATACCCGGGGGGCTGATACTGGGGGTCCTCACTACTACTACTATAGACACTACTATACCCGGGGGCTGATACTGGGGGTCCTCACTCCTTCTATAGACACTACTATACCTGGGGGGCTGATACTGGGGGTCCTCACTACTACTATAGACACTACTATACCCGGGGGGCTGATACTGGGGGTCCCTCACTACTACTATAGACACTACTATAACCGGGGGGCTGATGCTGGGGGTCCCTCACTACTACTATAGACACTACTATACCCGGGGGGCTGATACTGGGGGTGCCTCACTACTACTATAGACACTACTATAACCGGGGGGCTGATACTGGGGGTCCTCACTACCACTATAAACACTACTATACCGGGGGGGCTGATACTGGGGGTCCTCACTACTACTATAGACACTATTATACCCCGGGGGGCTGATACTGGGGGTCCTCACTACTACTATAGACACTACTATACCTGGGGGGCTGATACTGGGGGTCCTCACTACTACTATAGACACTACTATACCCGGGGGGCTGATACTGGGGGTCCCTCACTACTACTATAGACACTACTATAACAGGGGGGCTGATACTGGGGGTCCTCACTACTACCATAGACACTACTATACCTGGGGGGGCTGATACTGGGGGTCCTCACTACTACTATAGACACTACTATACCCGGGGGGCTGATACTGGGGGTCCTCACTACTACTATAGACACTACTATACCTGGGGGGGCTGATACTGGGGGTCCTCACTACTTCTATAGACACTACTATACCTGGGGGGGCTGATACTGGGGTCCTCACTACTACTATAGACACTACTATAACAGGGGAGGCTGATACTGGGGGTCCTCACTACTACTATAGACACTACTATAACCGGGGGGCTGATACTGGGGGTCCTCACTACTACTATAGACACTACTATACCCGGGGGGCTGATACTGGGGGTCCTCACTACTACTATAGACACTACTATAACAGGGGGGCTGATACTGGGGGTCCTCACTACTACTATAGACACTACTATACCCGGGGGGCCGATACTGGGGGTCCTCACTACTACTATAGACACTACTATACCCGGGGGCTGATACTGGGGGTCCTCACTACTACTATAGACACTACTATAACAGGGGGGGGCTGATACTGAGGGTCCTCACTACTACTATAGACACTACTATAACCGGGGGGCTGATACTGGGGTCCCTCACTACTACTATAGACACTAATATACCCGGGGGGCTGATACTGGGGGTCCTCACTACTACTATAGACACTACTATACCCCGGGGGGCTGATACTGGTGGTCCTCACTACTTCTATAGACACTACTATACCCGGGGGGCTGATACTGGGGGTCCTCACTACTTCTATAGACACTACTATACCCGGGGGGCTGATATTGGTGGTCCTCACTACTACTATAGACACTACTATAACGGGGGGGGGCTGATACTGGGGGTCCTCAATACTTCTATACCCGGGGGGCTGATACTGGGGGTCCTCACTACTTCTATAGACACTACTATACCCGGGGGGGCTGATACTGGGGGTCCTCACTACTTCTATAGACACTACTATACCCGGGGGGGCTGATACTTGGGGTCCCTCACTACTACTATAGACACTACTATAACAGGGGGGGCTGATACTGGGGGTCCTCACTACTTCTATAGACACTACTATACCCCGGGGGGCTGATACTGGGGGTCCTCACTACTACTATAGACACTACTATACCCGGGGGGCTGATACTGGGGTCCCTCACTACTACTATAGACACTACTATAACCGGGGGGCTGATACTGGGGGTCCTCACTACTGCTATAGACACTACTATACCCGGGGGGCTGATACTGGGGGTCCTCACTACTTCTATAGACACTACTATACCCGGGGGGCTGATACTACTATACCTGGGGGGGCTGATACTGGGGTCCCTCACTACTACTATAGACACTACTATAACCGGGGGGCTGATACTGGGGGTCCTCACTACTTCTATAGACACTACTATACCCGGGGGGCTGATAATGGGGGTCCCTCACTACTACTATAGACACTACTATAACAGGGGGGGCTGATACTGGTGGTCCTCACTACTTCTATAGACACTACTATACCCGGGGGGCTGATACTGGGGGTCCTCACTACTTCTATAGACACTACTATACCCGGGGGGCTGATACTGGGGGTCCTCACTACTACTATAGACACTACTATAATGGGGGGGCTGATACTGGGGGTCCTCACTACTACTATAGACACTACTATACCCGGGGGGCTGATACTGGGGGTCCTCACTACTACTATAGACACTACTATACCCGGGGGGCCGATACTGGGGGTCCTCACTACTACTATAGACACTACTATACCCGGGGGCTGATACTGGGGGTCCTCACTACTACTATAGACACTAATATACCCGGGGGGCTGATACTGGGGGTCCCTCACTACTACTATACCCGGGGGCTGATACTGGGGGTCCTCACTACTTCTATAGACACTACTATACCCGGGGGGCTGATACTGGTGGTCCTCACTACTTCTATAGACACTACTATACCCGGGGGGCTGATACTGGGGGGTCCTCACTACTTCTATAGATACTACTATAACAGGGGGGCTGATACTGGGGGTCCTCAATAATTCTATAGACACTACTATACCCGGGGGGCTGATACTGGGGGTCCTCACTACTACTATAGACACTACTATAACGGGGGGGCTGATACTGGGGGTCCTCACTAGTACTATAGACACTACTATACCTGGGGGGCTGATACTGGGGGTCCTCACTAGTACTATAGACACTACTATACCCGGGGGGCTGATACTGGGGGTCCTCACTACTACTATAGACACTACTATACCCGGGGGGCTGATACTGGGGGTCCTCACTACTACTATAGACACTACTATAACAGGGGGGCTGATACTGGGGGTCCTCACTAGTACTATAGACACTACTATACCCGGGGGGCTGATACTGGGGGTCCTCACTACTACTATAGACACTACTATAACAGGGGGGCTGATACTGGGGGTCCTCACTAGTACTATAGACACTACTATAACAGGGGGGCTGATACTGGGGGTCCTCACTACTACTATAGACACTATTATACCCCGGGGGGCTGATACTGGGGGTCCTCACTACTACTATAGACACTACTATAACGGGGGGGCTGATACTGGACGTCCTCACTACTACTATAGACACTACTATACCTGGGGGGGCTGATACTGGTGGTCCTCACTACTACTATAGACACTACTATACCCGGGGGGCTGATACTGGTGGTCCTCACTACTACTATAGACACTACTATACCCGGGGGGCTGATACTGGGGGTCCCTCACTACTACTATAGACACTACTATACCTGGGGGCTGATACTGGGGGTCCCTCACTACTACTATAGACACTACTATACCTGGGGGGCTGATACTGGGGGTCCCTCACTGCTACTATAGACACTACTATACCCGGGGGGCTGATACTGGGGGTCCTCACTACTACTATAGACACTACTATAACAGGGGGGCTGATACTGGGGGTCCTCACTAGTACTATAGACACTACTATACCCGGGGGGCTGATACTGGGGGTCCTCACTACTACTATAGACACTAGTATAACAGGGGGGCTGATACTGGGGGTCCTCACTACTACTATAGACACTACTATACCCGGGGGGCTGATACTGGGGGTCCTCACTAGTACTATAGACACTACTATACCCGGGGGGCTGATACTGGGGGTCCTGACTACTACTATAGACACTACTATAACAGGGGGGCTGATACTGGGGGTCCTCACTAGTACTATAGACACTACTATACCCGGGGGGCTGATACTGGGGGTCCTCACTACTACTATAGACACTACTATACCCGGGGGGCTGATACTGGGGGTCCTCACTACTACTATAGACACTACTATAACAGGGGGGCTGATACTGGGGGTCCTCACTACTACTATAGACACTACTATACCCGGGGGGCTGATACTGGGGGTCCTCACTACTACTATAGACACTACTATAACAGGGGGGCTGATACTGGGGGTCCTCACTAGTACTATAGACACTACTATACCTGGGGGGCTGATACTGGGGGTCCTCACTAGTACTATAGACACTACTATACCCGGGGGGCTGATACTGGGGGTCCTCACTACTACTATAGACACTACTATAACAGGGGGGCTGATACTGGGGGTCCTCACTAGTACTATAGACACTACTATACCCGGGGGGCTGATACTGGGGGTCCTCACTACTACTATAGACACTACTATAACAGGGGGGCTGATACTGGGGGTCCTCACTACTACTATAGACACTACTATACCCGGGGGGCTGATACTGGGGTCCCTCACTACTACTATAGACACTACTATACCCGGGGGGCTGATACTGGGGGTCCTCACTACTACTATAGACACTACTATACCCGGGGGGGCTGATACTGGGGGTCCTCACTACTACTATAGACACTACTATAACAGGGGGGCTGATACTGGGGGTCCTCACTACTACTATAGACACTACTATAACAGGGGGGCCGATACTGGGGGTCCTCACTAGTACTGTAGACACTACTATACCTGGGGGGCTGATACTGGGGGTCCTCACTAGTACTGTAGACACTACTATACCCGGGGGGCTGATACTGGGGGTCCTCACTAGTACTATAGACACTACTATAACAGGGGGGCTGATACTGGGGGTCCTCACTAGTACTATAGACACTACTATAACAGGGGGGCTGATACTGGGGGTCCTCACTAGTACTATAGACACCACTATACCTGGGGGGCTGATACTGGGGGTCCTCACTACTACTATAGACACTACTATAACAGGGGGGCTGATACTGGGGGTCCTCACTAGTACTATAGACACTACTATACCCGGGGGGCTGATACTGGGGGTCCCTCACTACTACTAGAGACACTACTATAACCGGGGGGCTGATACTGGGGGCCCTCACTACTACTATAGACACTACTATAACAGGGGGGCTGATACTGGGGGTCCTCACTACTACTATAGACACTACTATAACCGGGGGGCTGATACTGGGGGTCCTCACTACTACTATAGACACTAATATACCTGGGGGGCTGATACTGGGGGTCCTCACTACTATACCTGGGGGGGCTGATACTGGGGGTCCTCACTACTACCATAGACACTACTATAACAGGGGGGCTGATACTTGGGGTCCCTCACTACTACTATAGACACTAATATAACCGGGGGGGCTGATACTGGGGGTCCTCACTACTACTATAGACACTACTATACCTGGGGGGCTGATACTGGGGGTCCTCACTAGTACTGTAGACACTACTATACCCGGGGGGCTGATACTGGGGGTCCTCACTAGTACTATAGACACTACTATAACAGGGGGGCTGATACTGGGGGTCCTCACTAGTACTATAGACACCACTATACCTGGGGGGCTGATACTGGGGGTCCTCACTACTACTATAGACACTACTATAACAGGGGGGCTGATACTGGGGGTCCTCACTAGTACTATAGACACTACTATACCCGGGGGGCTGATACTGGGGGTCCCTCACTACTACTAGAGACACTACTATAACCGGGGGGCTGATACTGGGGGCCCTCACTACTACTATAGACACTACTATAACAGGGGGGCTGATACTGGGGGTCCTCACTACTACTATAGACACTAATATACCTGGGGGGCTGATACTGGGGGTCCTCACTACTACCATAGACACTACTATACCCCGGGGGGCTGATACTTGGGGTCCTCACTACTACCATAGACACTACTATAACAGGGGGGCTGATACTTGGGGTCCCTCACTACTACTATAGACACTAATATAACCGGGGGGGCTGATACTGGGGGTCCTCACTACTACTATAGACACTACTATACCCGGGGGGCTGATACTGGGGGTCCTCACTACTACTACTATAGACACTACTATACCCGGGGGCTGATACTGGGGGTCCTCACTACTTCTATAGACACTACTATACCTGGGGGGCTGATACTGGGGGTCCTCACTACTACTATAGACACTACTATACCCGGGGGGCTGATACTGGGGGTCCCTCACTACTACTATAGACACTACTATAACCGGGGGGCTGATGCTGGGGGTCCCTCACTACTACTATAGACACTACTATACCCGGGGGGCTGATACTGGGGGTCCTCACTACCACTATAAACACTACTATACCGGGGGGGCTGATACTGGGGGTCCTCACTACTACTATAGACACTACTATACCTGGGGGGCTGATACTGGGGGTCCTCACTACTACTATAGACACTACTATACCCGGGGGGCTGATACTGGGGGTCCCTCACTACTACTATAGACACTACTATAACAGGGGGGCTGATACTGGGGGTCCTCACTACTACCATAGACACTACTATACCTGGGGGGGCTGATACTGGGGGTCCTCACTACTACTATAGACACTACTATACCCGGGGGGCTGATACTGGGGGTCCTCACTACTACTATAGACACTACTATACCTGGGGGTGCTGATACTGGGGGTCCTCACTACTTCTATAGACACTACTATACCTGGGGGGGCTGATTCTGGGGTCCTCACTACTACTATAGACACTACTATAACAGGGGGGGCTGATACTGGGGGTCCTCACTACTACTATAGACACTACTATAACAGGGGGGCTGATACTACTATACCTGGGGGGGCTGATACTGGGGTCCCTCACTACTACTATAGACACTACTATAACCGGGGGGCTGATACTGGGGGTCCTCACTACTACTATAGACACTAATATACCCGGGGGGCTGATACTGGGGGTCCTCACTACTACTATAGACACTACTATACCCCGGGGGGCTGATACTGGTGGTCCTCACTACTTCTATAGACACTACTATACCCGGGGGGCTGATACTGGGGGTCCTCACTACTTCTATAGACACTACTATACCCGGGGGGCTGATATTGGTGGTCCTCACTACTACTATAGACACTACTATAACGGGGGGGGGCTGATACTGGGGGTCCTCAATACTTCTATACCCGGGGGGCTGATACTGGGGGTCCTCACTACTTCTATAGACACTACTATACCCGGGGGGGCTGATACTGGGGGTCCTCACTACTTCTATAGACACTACTATACCCGGGGGGGCTGATACTTGGGGTCCCTCACTACTACTATAGACACTACTATAACAGGGGGGGCTGATACTGGGGGTCCTCACTACTTCTATAGACACTACTATACCCCGGGGGGCTGATACTGGGGGTCCTCACTACTACTATAGACACTACTATACCCGGGGGGCTGATACTGGGGTCCCTCACTACTACTATAGACACTACTATAACCGGGGGGCTGATACTGGGGGTCCTCACTACTGCTATAGACACTACTATACCCGGGGGGCTGATACTGGGGGTCCTCACTACTTCTATAGACACTACTATACCCGGGGGGCTGATACTACTATACCTGGGGGGGCTGATACTGGGGTCCCTCACTACTACTATAGACACTACTATAACCGGGGGGCTGATACTGGGGGTCCTCACTACTTCTATAGACACTACTATACCCGGGGGGCTGATAATGGGGGTCCCTCACTACTACTATAGACACTACTATAACAGGGGGGGCTGATACTGGTGGTCCTCACTACTTCTATAGACACTACTATACCCGGGGGGCTGATACTGGGGGTCCTCACTACTTCTATAGACACTACTATACCCGGGGGGCTGATACTGGGGGTCCTCACTACTACTATAGACACTACTATAATGGGGGGGCTGATACTGGGGGTCCTCACTACTACTATAGACACTACTATACCCGGGGGGCTGATACTGGGGGTCCTCACTACTACTATAGACACTACTATACCCGGGGGGCCGATACTGGGGGTCCTCACTACTACTATAGACACTACTATACCCGGGGGCTGATACTGGGGGTCCTCACTACTACTATAGACACTAATATACCCGGGGGGCTGATACTGGGGGTCCCTCACTACTACTATACCCGGGGGCTGATACTGGGGGTCCTCACTACTTCTATAGACACTACTATACCCGGGGGGCTGATACTGGTGGTCCTCACTACTTCTATAGACACTACTATACCCGGGGGGCTGATACTGGGGGGTCCTCACTACTTCTATAGATACTACTATAACAGGGGGGCTGATACTGGGGGTCCTCAATAATTCTATAGACACTACTATACCCGGGGGGCTGATACTGGGGGTCCTCACTACTACTATAGACACTACTATAACGGGGGGGCTGATACTGGGGGTCCTCACTAGTACTATAGACACTACTATACCTGGGGGGCTGATACTGGGGGTCCTCACTAGTACTATAGACACTACTATACCCGGGGGGCTGATACTGGGGGTCCTCACTACTACTATAGACACTACTATACCCGGGGGGCTGATACTGGGGGTCCTCACTACTACTATAGACACTACTATAACAGGGGGGCTGATACTGGGGGTCCTCACTAGTACTATAGACACTACTATACCCGGGGGGCTGATACTGGGGGTCCTCACTACTACTATAGACACTACTATAACAGGGGGGCTGATACTGGGGGTCCTCACTAGTACTATAGACACTACTATAACAGGGGGGCTGATACTGGGGGTCCTCACTACTACTATAGACACTATTATACCCCGGGGGGCTGATACTGGGGGTCCTCACTACTACTATAGACACTACTATAACGGGGGGGCTGATACTGGACGTCCTCACTACTACTATAGACACTACTATACCTGGGGGGGCTGATACTGGTGGTCCTCACTACTACTATAGACACTACTATACCCGGGGGGCTGATACTGGTGGTCCTCACTACTACTATAGACACTACTATACCCGGGGGGCTGATACTGGGGGTCCCTCACTACTACTATAGACACTACTATACCTGGGGGCTGATACTGGGGGTCCCTCACTACTACTATAGACACTACTATACCTGGGGGGCTGATACTGGGGGTCCCTCACTGCTACTATAGACACTACTATACCCGGGGGGCTGATACTGGGGGTCCTCACTACTACTATAGACACTACTATAACAGGGGGGCTGATACTGGGGGTCCTCACTAGTACTATAGACACTACTATACCCGGGGGGCTGATACTGGGGGTCCTCACTACTACTATAGACACTAGTATAACAGGGGGGCTGATACTGGGGGTCCTCACTACTACTATAGACACTACTATACCCGGGGGGCTGATACTGGGGGTCCTCACTAGTACTATAGACACTACTATACCCGGGGGGCTGATACTGGGGGTCCTGACTACTACTATAGACACTACTATAACAGGGGGGCTGATACTGGGGGTCCTCACTAGTACTATAGACACTACTATACCCGGGGGGCTGATACTGGGGGTCCTCACTACTACTATAGACACTACTATACCCGGGGGGCTGATACTGGGGGTCCTCACTACTACTATAGACACTACTATAACAGGGGGGCTGATACTGGGGGTCCTCACTACTACTATAGACACTACTATACCCGGGGGGCTGATACTGGGGGTCCTCACTACTACTATAGACACTACTATAACAGGGGGGCTGATACTGGGGGTCCTCACTAGTACTATAGACACTACTATACCTGGGGGGCTGATACTGGGGGTCCTCACTAGTACTATAGACACTACTATACCCGGGGGGCTGATACTGGGGGTCCTCACTACTACTATAGACACTACTATAACAGGGGGGCTGATACTGGGGGTCCTCACTAGTACTATAGACACTACTATACCCGGGGGGCTGATACTGGGGGTCCTCACTACTACTATAGACACTACTATAACAGGGGGGCTGATACTGGGGGTCCTCACTACTACTATAGACACTACTATACCCGGGGGGCTGATACTGGGGTCCCTCACTACTACTATAGACACTACTATACCCGGGGGGCTGATACTGGGGGTCCTCACTACTACTATAGACACTACTATACCCGGGGGGGCTGATACTGGGGGTCCTCACTACTACTATAGACACTACTATAACAGGGGGGCTGATACTGGGGGTCCTCACTACTACTATAGACACTACTATAACAGGGGGGCCGATACTGGGGGTCCTCACTAGTACTGTAGACACTACTATACCTGGGGGGCTGATACTGGGGGTCCTCACTAGTACTGTAGACACTACTATACCCGGGGGGCTGATACTGGGGGTCCTCACTAGTACTATAGACACTACTATAACAGGGGGGCTGATACTGGGGGTCCTCACTAGTACTATAGACACTACTATAACAGGGGGGCTGATACTGGGGGTCCTCACTAGTACTATAGACACCACTATACCTGGGGGGCTGATACTGGGGGTCCTCACTACTACTATAGACACTACTATAACAGGGGGGCTGATACTGGGGGTCCTCACTAGTACTATAGACACTACTATACCCGGGGGGCTGATACTGGGGGTCCCTCACTACTACTAGAGACACTACTATAACCGGGGGGCTGATACTGGGGGCCCTCACTACTACTATAGACACTACTATAACAGGGGGGCTGATACTGGGGGTCCTCACTACTACTATAGACACTACTATAACCGGGGGGCTGATACTGGGGGTCCTCACTACTACTATAGACACTAATATACCTGGGGGGCTGATACTGGGGGTCCTCACTACTATACCTGGGGGGGCTGATACTGGGGGTCCTCACTACTACCATAGACACTACTATAACAGGGGGGCTGATACTTGGGGTCCCTCACTACTACTATAGACACTAATATAACCGGGGGGGCTGATACTGGGGGTCCTCACTACTACTATAGACACTACTATACCTGGGGGGCTGATACTGGGGGTCCTCACTAGTACTGTAGACACTACTATACCCGGGGGGCTGATACTGGGGGTCCTCACTAGTACTATAGACACTACTATAACAGGGGGGCTGATACTGGGGGTCCTCACTAGTACTATAGACACCACTATACCTGGGGGGCTGATACTGGGGGTCCTCACTACTACTATAGACACTACTATAACAGGGGGGCTGATACTGGGGGTCCTCACTAGTACTATAGACACTACTATACCCGGGGGGCTGATACTGGGGGTCCCTCACTACTACTAGAGACACTACTATAACCGGGGGGCTGATACTGGGGGCCCTCACTACTACTATAGACACTACTATAACAGGGGGGCTGATACTGGGGGTCCTCACTACTACTATAGACACTAATATACCTGGGGGGCTGATACTGGGGGTCCTCACTACTACCATAGACACTACTATACCCCGGGGGGCTGATACTTGGGGTCCTCACTACTACCATAGACACTACTATAACAGGGGGGCTGATACTTGGGGTCCCTCACTACTACTATAGACACTAATATAACCGGGGGGGCTGATACTGGGGGTCCTCACTACTACTATAGACACTACTATACCCGGGGGGCTGATACTGGGGGTCCTCACTACTACTACTATAGACACTACTATACCCGGGGGCTGATACTGGGGGTCCTCACTACTTCTATAGACACTACTATACCTGGGGGGCTGATACTGGGGGTCCTCACTACTACTATAGACACTACTATACCCGGGGGGCTGATACTGGGGGTCCCTCACTACTACTATAGACACTACTATAACCGGGGGGCTGATGCTGGGGGTCCCTCACTACTACTATAGACACTACTATACCCGGGGGGCTGATACTGGGGGTCCTCACTACCACTATAAACACTACTATACCGGGGGGGCTGATACTGGGGGTCCTCACTACTACTATAGACACTACTATACCTGGGGGGCTGATACTGGGGGTCCTCACTACTACTATAGACACTACTATACCCGGGGGGCTGATACTGGGGGTCCCTCACTACTACTATAGACACTACTATAACAGGGGGGCTGATACTGGGGGTCCTCACTACTACCATAGACACTACTATACCTGGGGGGGCTGATACTGGGGGTCCTCACTACTACTATAGACACTACTATACCCGGGGGGCTGATACTGGGGGTCCTCACTACTACTATAGACACTACTATACCTGGGGGTGCTGATACTGGGGGTCCTCACTACTTCTATAGACACTACTATACCTGGGGGGGCTGATTCTGGGGTCCTCACTACTACTATAGACACTACTATAACAGGGGGGGCTGATACTGGGGGTCCTCACTACTACTATAGACACTACTATAACAGGGGGGGGCTGATACTGAGGGTCCTCACTACTACTATAGACACTACTATAACCGGGGGGCTGATACTGGGGTCCCTCACTACTACTATAGACACTAATATACCCGGGGGGCTGATACTGGGGGTCCTCACTACTACTATAGACACTACTATAACAGGGGGGGCTGATACTGGGGGTCCTCACTACTACTATAGACACTACTATACCCGGGGGGCTGATACTGGGGGTCCTCACTACTACTATAGACACTAATATACCCGGGGGGCTGATACTGGGGGTCCTCACTACTACTATAGACACTACTATAACAGGGGGGGCTGATACTGGGGTCCCTCACTACTACTATAGACACTATTATACCCCGGGGGGCTGATACTGGGGGTCCTCACTACTACTATAGACACTACTATACCTGGGGGGCTGATACTGGGGGTCCTCACTACTACTATAGACACTACTATACCCGGGGGGCTGATACTGGGGGTCCCTCACTACTACTATAGACACTACTATACCTGGGGGGGCTGATACTGGGGGTCCTCACTACTTCTATAGACACTACTATACCTGGGGGGGCTGATACTGGGGGTCCTCACTACTTCTATAGACACTACTATACCTGGGGGGGCTGATACTGGGGGTCCTCACTACTTCTATAGACACTACTATACCTGGGGGGGCTGATACTGGGGTCCCTCACTACTACTATAGACACTATTATACCCCGGGGGGCTGATACTGGGGGTCCTCACTACTACTATACCTGGGGGGCTGATACTGGGGGTCCTCACTACTACTATAGACACTACTATACCCGGGGGGCTGATACTGGGGGTCCTCACTACTACTATATACACTACTATAACAGGGGGGCTGATACTGGGGGTCCTCACTACTACTATAGACACTACTATAACAGGGGGGCTGATACTGGGGGTCCTCACTACTACTATAGACACTACTATACCTGGGGGGCTGATACTGGGGGTCCTCACTACTACTATAGACACTACTATACCTGGGGGGCCGATACTGGGGGTCCTCACTACTACTATAGACACTACTATACCCGGGGGGCTGATACTGGGGGTCCTCACTACTTCTATAGACACTACTATACCCGGGGGGCTGATAATGGGGGTCCCTCACTACTACTATAGACGCTACTATAACAGGGGGGGCTGATACTGGTGGTCCTCACTACTTCTATAGACACTACTATACCCGGGGGGCTGATACTGGGGGTCCTCACTACTTCTATAGACACTACTATAACAGGGGGGGAGGCTGATACTGGGGGTCCTCAATACTACTATAGACACTACTATAACAGGGGGGCCGATACTGGGGTCCCTCACTACTACTATAGACACTACTATACCTGGGTTGCTGATACTGGGGGTCCTCACTAGTACTATAGACTATAGAGTCGCTCATTGGCTGGAGGTCGGGTGGGCGGGGCTTTTTGCAGCTCATGAATATTCAGGACTACTTCTGGTAGTCCTCTGTGTGGCTGTTGACTTCTGCCCCGACAGCAGCCCCCCCCCCCCCGTGTTTTCCGGAGAGGACTATCAGAGGATGGTGCGGTGGCTCTCGGTGTGGGGTCTGCGAGCGCCTCGGCCCCCCGTCTCCTGCGCTTTATCATGTGGTCTGACCAGGATGACTCTCTGCTGTTGTAGATGCTGAATGCCGCTGGCCGGACACCGAGCAGAACCGCCGCCGGAGACGCTTCTGCAGCAAAGTGGAGGGCTACGGCAGCGTGTGCAGCTGCAAGGACCCCACTCCCATTGAGTTCAACCCCATGGCAGTGAGTATCGCCCGCCGGCCGAAGAAGCGTCCACGCCGTCGCAAAACCGTGCGAGAAAATCTAGACCAGGCGCGAATCAGGGCAGGTTAACCCTTCAGTCCCCAGTGGCGTCGCGTTTAGCAGTCCACGAGGAGGCGGCGCTCTGAGGGAGTGAACGCACCCCATGTGGAGCGCAGCAGCGTCGTCGTTCGGTAGCAAATATTTAAGGTGGTTCTTGCTTCCAGGTGGAGTCGTCCTGCAGGACGCGGCTGCGTCGGGTTGTAACGCCTCCCGTTTCGCCCTCGTGCTCCTGACTTGTAATCCCCGTCCTCTGAAGACCTTCTATAGGAGGGAAGAACCAGCAATTTAACTCTTTGGACTCCAAGCTGCGCCTGCTCAGGGCCTGCGCCGCGCCAATGACCCTCCCTGCTGGCGCCCGCTGTGTCCTGCACACAGGTATAATGTGGCATTAGGGACCCCCATGTTTATATCCGGGGGCTCCTATTGGGGGGACAAGTGGGTGAGTTCAGGGGTCTCTTGGCCTTTGGTTCTGCGCCCCCCGTCTTGGGGTCTCTGCTCTGTAGCCCCCATACTCTCGGCTCACACACGACTGGATGTGGTTTGTAATGACCCCCCCCCCCCCTTCCTGCCGCGTGAACCGTTCACATGTCCGGGGGCGGGATTTGAGTCCACAGTTAATTGTCAGTGTGTGAACAGGCCAGCCCCACCCTCGCTGCGCACCCCGCCCTCGCGCACCCCGCCTTCGCTCCCTCGCTGCGCTCCCCGCCTTCGCTCCCTCGCTGCGCTCCCCACCCTCGCTCCCTCGCTGCGCTCCCCGCCCTCGCTCCCTCGCTGCGCACCCCGCCCTCGCTCCCTCGCTGCGCACCCCGCCCTCGCTCCCTCGCTGCGCACCCCGCCCTCGCTCCCTCGCTGCGCACCCCGCCTTCGCTCCCTCGCTGCGCTCCCCGCCTTCGCTCCCTCGCTGCGCTCCCCGCCCTCGCTCCCTCGCTGCGCACCCCGCTTTCGCTCCCTCGCTGCGCACCCCGCTTTCGCTCCCTCGCCGCGCACCCCGCTTTCGCTCCCTCGCCGCGCACCCCGCTTTCGCTCCCTCGCCGCGCACCCCGCCTTCGCTCCCTCGCCGCGCACCCCGCCTTCGCTCCCTCGCCGCGCACCCCGCCTTCGCTCCCTCGCCGCGCTCCCCGCCTTCGCTCCCTCGCCGCGCTCCCCGCCTTCGCTCCCTCGCCGCGCTCCCCGCCTTCGCTCCCTCGCCGCGCTCCCCGCCTTCGCTCCCTCGCCGCGCTCCCCGCCTTCGCTCCCTCGCCGCGCTCCCCGCCTTCGCTCCCTCGCCGCGCTCCCCGCCTTCGCTCCCTCGCCGCGCTCCCCGCCTTCGCTCCCTCGCCGCGCTCCCCGCCTTCGCTCCCTCGCCGCGCTCCCCGCCTTCGCTCCCTCGCCGCGCTCCCCGCCTTCGCTCCCTCGCCGCGCTCCCCGCCTTCGCTCCCTCGCCGCGCTCCCCGCCTTCGCTCCCTCGCCGCGCTCCCCGCCTTCGCTCCCTCGCCGCGCTCCCCGCCTTCGCTCCCTCGCCGCGCTCCCCGCCTTCGCTCCCTCGCGCGCTCCCCGCCTTCGCTCCCTCGCCGCGCTCCCCGCCTTCGCACCCTCGCCGCGCTCCCCGCCTTCGCACCCTCGCCGCGCTCCCCGCCTTCGCTCCCTCGCTGCGCTCCCCGCCTTCGCACCCTCGCTGCGCTCCACGCCGTCGCTCCCTCGCTGCGCACCCCGCCCTCGCTCCCTCGCTGCGCACCCCGCCCTCGCTCCCTCGCTGCGCACCCCGCCCTCGCTCCCTCGCTGCGCACCCCGCCCTCGCTCCCTCGCTGCGCACCCCGCCCTCGCTCCCTCGCTGCGCACCCCGCCCTCGCTCCCTCGCTGCGCACCCCGCCCTCGCTCCCTCGCTGCGCACCCCGCCCTCGCTCCCTCGCTGCGCACCCCGCCCTCGCTCCCTCGCTGCGCACCTCGCCCTCGCTCCCTCGCTGCGCTGCCCGCCCTCGCTCCCTCGCTGCGCTGCCCGCCCTCGCTCCCTCGCTGCGCTGCCCGCCCTCGCTCCCTCGCTGCGCTGCCCGCCCTCGCTCCCTCGCTGCGCTGCCCGCCCTCGCTCCCTCGCTGCGCACCCCGCCCTCGCTCCCTCGCTGCGCACCCCGCCCTCGCTCCCTCGCTGCGCACCCCGCCCTCGCTCCCTCGCTGCGCACCCCGCCTTCGCTCCCTCGCTGCGCTCCCCGCCCTCGCTACCTCGCTGCGCACCCCGCCCTCGCTCCCTCGCCGCGCACCCCGCTTTCGCTCCCTCGCCGCGCACCCCGCTTTCGCTCCCTCGCCGCGCACCCCGCTTTCGCTCCCTCGCCGCGCACCCCGCCTTCGCTCCCTCGCCGCGCACCCCGCCTTCGCTCCCTCGCCGCGCACCCCGCCTTCGCTCCCTCGCCGCGCTCCCCGCCTTCGCTCCCTCGCCGCGCTCCCCGCCTTCGCTCCCTCGCCGCGCTCCCCGCCTTCGCTCCCTCGCCGCGCTCCCCGCCTTCGCTCCCTCGCCGCGCTCCCCGCCTTCGCTCCCTCGCCGCGCTCCCCGCCTTCGCTCCCTCGCCGCGCTCCCCGCCTTCGCTCCCTCGCCGCGCTCCCCGCCTTCGCTCCCTCGCCGCGCTCCCCGCCTTCGCTCCCTCGCCGCGCTCCCCGCCTTCGCTCCCTCGCCGCGCTCCCCGCCTTCGCTCCCTCGCCGCGCTCCCCGCCTTCGCTCCCTCGCCGCGCTCCCCGCCTTCGCTCCCTCGCCGCGCTCCCCGCCTTCGCTCCCTCGCCGCGCTCCCCGCCTTCGCTCCCTCGCCGCGCTCCCCGCCTTCGCTCCCTCGCCGCGCTCCCCGCCTTCGCTCCCTCGCCGCGCTCCCCGCCTTCGCTCCCTCGCCGCGCTCCCCGCCTTCGCTCCCTCGCCGCGCTCCCCGCCTTCGCTCCCTCGCCGCGCTCCCCGCCTTCGCTCCCTCGCCGCGCTCCCCGCCTTCGCTCCCTCGCCGCGCTCCCCGCCTTCGCTCCCTCGCCGCGCTCCCCGCCTTCGCTCCCTCGCCGCGCTCCCCGCCTTCGCTCCCTCGCCGCGCTCCCCGCCTTCGCTCCCTCGCGCGCTCCCCGCCTTCGCTCCCTCGCCGCGCTCCCCGCCTTCGCACCCTCGCCGCGCTCCCCGCCTTCGCACCCTCGCCGCGCTCCACGCCGTCGCTCCCTCGCTGCGCACCCCGCCCTCGCTCCCTCGCTGCGCACCCCGCCCTCGCTCCCTCGCTGCGCACCCCGCCCTCGCTCCCTCGCTGCGCACCCCGCCCTCGCTCCCTCGCTGCGCACCCCGCCCTCGCTCCCTCGCTGCGCACCCCGCCCTCGCTCCCTCGCTGCGCACCCCGCCCTCGCTCCCTCGCTGCGCACCCCGCCCTCGCTCCCTCGCTGCGCACCCCGCCCTCGCTCCCTCGCTGCGCACCCCGCCCTCGCTCCCTCGCTGCGCACCTCGCCCTCGCTCCCTCGCTGCGCTGCCCGCCCTCGCTCCCTCGCTGCGCTGCCCGCCCTCGCTCCCTCGCTGCGCTGCCCGCCCTCGCTCCCTCGCTGCGCTGCCCGCCCTCGCTCCCTCGCTGCGCTGCCCGCCCTCGCTCCCTCGCTGCGCTGCCCGCCCTCGCTCCCTCGCTGCGCTGCCCGCCCTCGCTCCCTCGCTGCGCTGCCCGCCCTCGCTCCCTCGCTGCGCTGCCCGCCCTCGCTCCCTCGCTGCGCTGCCCGCCCTCGCTCCCTCGCTGCGCTGCCCGCCCTCGCTCCCTCGCTGCGCTGCCCGCCCTCGCTCCCTCGCTGCGCTGCCCGCCCTCGCTCCCTCGCTGCGCTGCCCGCCCTCGCTCCCTCGCTGCGCTGCCCGCCCTCGCTCCCTCGCTGCGCTCCCCGCCCTCGCTCCCTCGCTGCGCTCCTCGCCCTCGCTCCCTCGCTGCGCTCCTCGCCCTCGCTCCCTCGCTGCGCTCCCCGCCCTCGCTGCCTCGCTGCGCTCCCCGCCCTCGCTCCCTCGCTGCGCTCCCCGCCCTCGCTCCCTCGCTGCGCTCCCCGCCCTCGCTCCCTCGCTGCGCTGCCCGCCCTCGCTCCCTCGCTGCGCTGCCCGCCCTCGCTCCCTCGCTGCGCACCTCGCCCTCGCTCCCTCGCTGCGCACGCCGCCGCCAATCCTGGAACTCTATGGTCTTATTTTCCTTACAGCTAAAAGAAAACAAGGTGTTGGAGGTGCCGGTGGCGGTGATTGCTGGGAACCGCCCTAATTACCTGTACAGGTGAGCACAGGAGAGGGGGGGGGGGGGTCCTGTAACATCTCCATCGATGGTGGGGGAGGGTAAACCTCTCATGTCCGTCGTCTTGCAGGATGCTGCGGTCTCTGCTCTCGGCACAAGGGGTTAATCCCCAGATGATCACCGTCTTCATCGACGGCTATTATGAGGTAAGTGCCGTTGACCTGGTCGCTGCCGTTGCATCGGTGTTGCGCTGATTGTCATGAATGAAACTCCAGGTAATAGTCCTAGTACAACATGGCGCGCCGCGGTACCGGTGCAGCGTGGGTGGAGACAAACCACACGCACTCAACTTTGGATTGGCTGGCCCGTAGCCCCGGAGCTGCACTGACTCTCCCATCCAGCTCTGGCGCCGCCCTCTGCAACACCAACCACTCTCTCAGCGTCCGTGTCCCCACGCCGACACAGCGGCCGGCCCCACTGTTACGGTCCAGCATCACAGGCCGCTAGTAGAGGCGGTCCGTGAGAGAGCTGCCCCCTGGGTGGGGACGGTTTATCACACGCCATGAGGTGCAGCAGAGCCAGGGTTGGCGTACAGTACTTTGAAGCAAGGCGGAGGGCTGCGGGGAGACGTAGCTGCTGCCAAGCAGCTGTCAGTCCTCACCAGAGCTGGCCACAACACCGCAAAAGATGGGGTGCTGATGGGGGCGATACGTTGGAGTTTCCTCTCACTCTGGTCGGCCAACCCATGTCTCCACCCCTAGTTCCAGTGGAGACATACTGCACCAGTACCGTGAGGGGACGTACATCTACAGCGTACCACGGTGCTGCAGTCTGGTGGGGGTTGGTCACATCTTCGTTGTATCATGGTTCTGCAACCATACGGGGTGGCACGTATCTTCGGTGTGTTGTGGGGGTGGGGCGTGTCTTCGGTGGCCCTATGGGGGCGTGTTTTCGGTGACTCGTGGTCCTGTGGAGCGTGGCCTTGGTGCCTTGTGGTCATCGGCGTTCATTATTTGCCTGTTGTTTTTTGTTTTGCGCAGGAACCGATGGACGTTGTGGACCTCTTTGGGTTGAAAGGCATCCAGCACACACCAATCAGTATTAAGAATGCCCGTGTGGCGCAGGTAACGACCCCGATGACCACCTCTTTTCTCTTGCTGGCTGGGGGCAGATCTGACGTGTATCCCCAGCGGATGCCCAGATCTCTGCTGCGTTCCTTCGTGGACGTACAACATATTGCGGAGTCCTGCTAGAATGTGGCCCCCGGCGCCGCTCTCCGCAGCGGTGTACAGCCGGCGCCGCTCTCCGCAGCGGTGTACAGCCGGCGCCGCGCTCCGCAGCGGTGTACAGCCGCAGGTTTCTTACAGCTGACACCTGCAGGCAACAGTCCTGACAAGCCGTGCCGCCGATCGACTGTTAACCCTTTATTGCTGACAGAAGCCCTCCCCCACAACGAGATCAGGAAAGCTGTCATGGCGGTCGGGGGTCTTCTGAAGACTGCCTACCACGCCGCCCCCATGGGGTGGGCTGTCAGATTGCAGTATGACCTACTGCTATGGCATCCCGTCCTACTGCAGGAGCGACCGGAGCCTCACATGTTGTGGTCCCCCAGGGGGGCTGAAAAGTAAAAGATCAATAAAGTTTTATTCATTTAAAAAAAGTTATACAAATTAAAAAAAACCTTTTACCATATTTACAGTAAAATAGTGTAAACCGTACGTATTTGGTATCGCTGCGTCTGTAAAGTCCGGTCTATCAGCGTAACGCATTATTTACCGCGCACCGTGAACGTTCCCTAAAAAAAAAAAAACGCCAGAAATGCGCTTTTTTGGTCACCTTGTTGCTAAGAAAAAAATCTAATAAAAAGCGATCAAAGTCGTATGTATTCCAAAATAGCACCAACTGAAACTACGCGACGTCCCGCAAAATGAGCCCCGCACAGCCGCGTCGACGGAAAAATACGTTATGACGTGCGGAAGATGGCGGCAGAAAGTGATTAAAAAAAGTAGTAGAGCAAAAAAAACTCTAGGCGGCCGGCAGCGCAGTAATCGCACCGACCGCAGAGTAACGTGACCTGGTCAGTCTTGTTGCAGTTTGTTGTCCGCAGAAACAAGACACACGGAACAATGGCGCAATGTCGGGGATTTCCATTTAGGATTGCTCAGTAGGTTATGTGGCCCCGCTGAAGAGTGCAGACAGCAACCCTCATGCATTTATTAATGGAGAGGGGGGGTGGGGGGGGGGACGAAAAAGCTTGGTCACTAAGGGGTTAAAATTCTGTATAGGGCTGAGAACAAACCCTTTCTGGATCCTCCAATGGAGATTTGGTGCAGCGTAGACCGCAGAGGTGATGTCTGGGGTCTGACCGCCTTCTATAGCTTCCCCGCCAGTAAGTAGGCCACTTACCAGAAGATCTAAATGATCAATCCCCCATGTGATAATGAATGTGTCTCCACGGCTGCTCAGCAACAACCCCAGACGCTATGTTAGAGGAATACTCTTACCAGCTAGTTGGCTGAGCGCTGAATCGGGGAGTGTAGGGGCAGCGCTGCTCGCTCGGGCTGAGCGCTGAATCAGGGAGTGTAGGGGCAGCGCTGCTCGCTCGGGCTGAGCGCTAAATCGGGGAGTGTAGGGGCAGCGCTGCTCGCTCGGGCTGAGCGCTGAATCGGGGAGTGTAGGGGCAGCGCTGCTGGCTCGGGCTGAGCGCTGAATCAGGGAGTGTAGGGGCAGCGCTGCTCGCTCGGGCTGAGCGCTGAATCGGGGAGTGTAGGGGCAGCGCTGCTCGCTCGGGCTGAGCGCTAAATCGGGGAGTGTAGGGGCAGCGCTGCTGGCTCGGGCTGAGCGCTGAATCAGGGAGTGTAGGGGCAGCGCTGCTCGCTCGGGCTGAGCGCTGAATCGGGGAGTGTAGGGGCAGCGCTGCTCGCTCGGGCTGAGCGCTGAATCAGGGAGTGTAGGGGCAGCGCTGCTCGCTCGGGCTGAGCGCTAAATCGGGGAGTGTAGGGGCAGCGCTGCTCGCTCGGGCTGAGCGCTGAATCGGGGAGTGTAGGGGCAGCGCTGCTCGCTCGGGCTGAGCGCTGAATCGGGGAGTGTAGGGGCAGCGCTGCTCGCTCGGGCTGAGCGCTGAATCAGGGAGTGTAGGGGCAGCGCTGCTCGCTCGGGCTGAGCGCTGAATCGGGGAGTGTAGGGGCAGCGCTGCTCGCTCGGGCTGAGCGCTGAATCGGGGAGTGTAGGGGCAGCGCTGCTCGCTCGGGCTGAGCGCTAAATCGGGGAGTGTAGGGGCAGCGCTGCTGGCTCGGACTGAGCGCTAAATCGGGGAGTGTAGGGGCAGCGCTGCTCGCTCGGGCTGAGCGCTAAATCGGGGAGTGTAGGGGCAGCGCTGCTCGCTCGGGCTGAGCGCTAAATCGGGGAGTGTAGGGGCAGCGCTGCTCGCTCGGGCTGAGCGCTAAATCGGGGAGTGTAGGGGCAGCGCTGCTCGCTCGGGCTGAGCGCTGAATCGGGGAGTGTAGGGGCAGCGCTGCTCGCTCGGGCTGAGCGCTGAATCGGGGAGTGTAGGGGCAGCGCTGCTCGCTCGGGCTGAGCGCTAAATCGGGGAGTGTAGGGGCAGCGCTGCTCGCTCGGGCTGAGCGCTGAATCGGGGAGTGTAGGGGCAGCGCTGCTCGCTCGGGCTGAGCGCTGAATCGGGGAGTGTAGGGGCAGCGCTGCTCGCTCGGGCTGAGCGCTGAATCAGGGAGTGTAGGGGCAGCGCTGCTCGCTCGGGCTGAGCGCTAAATCGGGGAGTGTAGGGGCAGCGCTGCTGGCTCGGGCTGAGCGCTAAATCGGGGAGTGTAGGGGCAGCGCTGCTCGCTCGGGCTGAGCGCTAAATCGGGGAGTGTAGGGGCAGCGCTGCTCGCTCGGGCTGAGCGCTAAATCGGGGAGTGTAGGGGCAGCGCTACCATTCCACCTGCAAAGTACCCCCCTCACATCAGAGAGGTGTGCCGGCTGTCATGGTATCAACAAGGGTCCGTGGGGATTTGCTGGAGGAATCTGAATAGCAGGTCCTGTACGTCATTGGACTGGGGTCCGCCCCTCAGTCCTAGATCACTCATTGGACTGCATCTGACATCAGAGGGGGTGGAACCATAGTCACGTTAGGGTATCACATGACTGGCTTAATGGAGCATAGCGACTTTAGGCAGGACACCAAACTGATGGTCCCGGTCACATGTGTAGATGGCGCTAGAGGGGCGTGTCTTCCAACACCAGGGTTCGGGGTGGTTCTCTGCGTACAACCATATCCCTCCCTATTGAAATGTCGGGTTGGATCTCTTTTCTCACGAAAACAGAAGGGGATAACATTTCTGCTGGACACTTAGTGCTGCAATATCGTAAGAAGGAACGGGAGGATGCCCAGAGGGGTAGCACATTATGTCCCCCCCATGCCAGAGAGGACGGGAGGATGCCCAGAGGGGTAGCACATTATGTTCCCCCCATGCCAGAGAGGACGGGAGGATGCCCAGAGGGGTAGCACATTATGTCCCCCCCATGCCAGAGAGTACGGGAGGATGCCCAGAGGGGTAGCACATTATGTTTCCCCCATGCCAGAGAGGACGGGAGGATGCCCAGAGGGGTAGCACATTATGTTCCCCCCATGCCAGAGAGGACGGGAGGATGCCCAGAGGGGTAGCACATTATGTCCCCCCCATGCCAGAGAGTACGGGAGGATGCCCAGAGGGGTAGCACATTATGTCCCCCCCATGCCAGAGAGGACGGGAGGATGCCCAGAGGGGTAGCACATTATGTCCCCCCCATGCCAGAGAGGACGGGAGGATGCCCAGAGGGGTAGCACATTATGTCCCCCCCATGCCAGAGAGTACGGGAGGATGCCCAGAGGGGTAGCACATTATGTCCCCCCCCATGCCAGAGAGGACGGGAGGATGCCCAGAGGGGTAGCACATTATGTCCCCCCCATGCCAGAGAGTACGGGAGGATGCCCAGAGGGGTAGCACATTATGTCCCCCCCATGCCAGAGAGGACGGGAGGATGCCCAGAGGGGTAGCACATTATGTCCCCCCCCCATGCCAGAGAGGACAGGAGGATGCCCAGAGGGGTAGCACATTATGTCCCCCCATGCCAGAGAGGACGGGAGGATGCCCAGAGGGGTAGCACATTATGTCCCCCCCATGCCAGAGAGGACGGGAGGATGCCCAGAGGGGTAGCACATTATGTCCCCCCCATGCCAGAGAGGACGGGAGGATGCCCAGAGGGGTAGCACATTATGTTTCCCCCATGCCAGAGAGGACGGGAGGATGCCCAGAGGGGTAGCACATTATGTCCCCCCATGCCAGAGAGGACGGGAGGATGCCCAGAGGGGTAGCACATTATGTTCCCCCCCCCCATGCCAGAGAGGATGGGAGGATGCCCAGAGGGGTAGCACATTATGTCCCCCCCCCCCCCCCCATGCCAGAGAGGACGGGAGGATGCCCAGAGGGGTAGCACATTATGTCCCCGACGCCAGATCTCAAAGTATGGAGTAATGCCCAGCAACAGTGGGGCTGATACCAATCCTAGCAGACGGATTCTTCCTCCTGGCGATGGGCATCATATTGGTAGAATGTCTAGTAACTGAAGTTTTCTACAGGAGGCCCAATTAATGAAGTAGAGGCTGATCCCCGGGCTCACCGGGGGGTAACCATAATACCGCGCAGCGCAGTGTGGATGCCGGCGTCCGTCTTGGTTCACAATCTATTATAATTGGCGCAGAAGCTTAAATGAAACTCCTCTCCTATTCCTCCTGTCGGTCTCCTTGGCACATCCTCTGCAGCCCCCCTGGTCACCTCACCGCACGCCGGCCGGGTCAGTGACGGCCACATCCCTGCGCCGCAGCGTTCACTGCATAGGAAGGAACGCTGATCTGCTGCCGGGACAGCGGGCATGAGCAGCCTCTGCAGTAGATCGGAGCGCCCCCTGCTGGCCTGTGAGCTGTGACGCAGCGTACATTGCCAAGCAGGAAGGAGACTGCCAGCCAATGTACATAACCTTACAGGAAGGAGAGGGATCGGGCAGCTGGGGGTGAAATGACCCCCGGGACTGCAGGAGGCGGGAGAAGATGCGGTAAGTAGACTGACGGGGGGGGGGGGGGGGGGGGTAGGTAAGTATAGAAGCATTCTTTATGAATGCCAGAAGCCGTGTATAGTGGGGTGGGTCTAGCGGTATACAGTGGCCGGATAACGCCTCTACCCTGTATATAGATGCCGCAAGAGGCTGGTATGAAGACCACTAGATCCCTCTGCCCCAGTGAACTAATGGTGGTCATGTGACCGCGCCATTGATTGGTCTTGTCTGTTCTTTCAGCATTACAAGGCGAGTCTGACGGCCTCCTTCAACCTGCACCCGGTGAGTCCTGCCACGCGGCCGGCGGCCCTCCTGACCGATCTGCGGGCTCCTCGGCTGTGCCATCGGCTGCGGACACAGTCACTGCACCCCCACCAACAGATACTGCATACACGCCACTGTACCCGAGTACCCCGCTTACACGGGACGAGCGCAAGAGTTGTTGGAGCCGGTCACCGCTCGCTCCGCGCCCCACATAGCCGCATCGCTGCATTTACTAGCGGCTATCACAGATTCGTTATTTTGAAATAATGTTGCGCGGCGCTCGTTATGTGTAATTATTTCTTAAGCCGCGCGCAGGCGTGCGGACAGCAGGGGGCACACTACCACAAGCACGGAGATGAATGTAGAGGGAAGGGCGCTGTGTGTGAGGGCAGACGGATGCTCCAGCCAGGGGGCGATGTATAGATGAGAGCTGGAGATGATAAGAGCCCCCCTTGCCCGGTCCTGCAGCCGGCGGTCCGTATGTGCAGGTCTGAAGCTCCTCATGGACCCCTCTCCCTCTGTCCTCAGGATGCCAAGTTTGTGGTGGTTCTGGAGGAAGATCTGGACGTCTCCGTGGATTTCTTCAGGTGAAGTTCCATTATTAAAGCAGTTTGTATTTAGGAGCCCGACCACCATCCCCGGGCCGTCCGTCTGTGGGAGACCCGGGCGCCCGCCCCGTCCCGTCCGTCTGTGGGAGACCCGGGCGCCCGCCCCGTCCCGTCCGTCTGTGGGAGACCCGGGCGCCCGCCCCGTCCCGTCCGTCTGTGGGAGACCCGGGCGCCCGCCCCGTCCCGTCCGTCTGTGGGAGACCCGGGCGCCCGCCCCGTCCCGTCCGTCTGTGGGAGACCCGGGCGCCCGCCCCGTCCCGTCCGTCTGTGGGAGACCCGGGCGCCCGCCCCGTCCCGTCCGTCTGTGGGAGACCCGGGCGCCCGCCCCGTCCCGTCCGTCTGTGGGAGACCCGGGCGCCCGCCCCGTCCCGTCCGTCTGTGGGAGACCCGGGCGCCCGCCCCGTCCCGTCCGTCTGTGGGAGACCCGGGCGCCCGCCCCGTCCCGTCCGTCTGTGGGAGACCCGGGCGCCCGCCCCGTCCCGTCCGTCTGTCTGTGGGAGACCCGGGCGCCCGCCCCGTCCCGTCTGTCTGTCTGTGGGAGACCCGGGCGCCCGCCCCGTCCGTCTGTCTGTCTGTGGGAGACCCGGGCGCCCGCGCCGCCCCGTCCGTCTGTCTGTGGGAGACCCGGGCGCCCGCGCCGTCCCGTCCGTCTGTCTGTGGGAGACCCGGGCGCCCGTGCCGTCCCGTCCGTCTGTGGGAGACCCGGGCGCCCGCGCCGCCCCGTCTGTCTGTTTGTGGGAGACCCGGGCGCCCGCCCCGTCCCGTCTGTCTGTCTGTGGGAGACCCGGGCGCCCGCCCCGTCCGTCTGTCTGTGGGAGACCCGGGCGCCCGCGCCGCCCCGTCCGTCTGTCTGTGGGAGACCCGGGCGCCCGCGCCGTCCCGTCCGTCTGTCTGTGGGAGACCCGGGCGCCCGTGCCGCCCCGTCTGTCTGTGGGAGACCCGGGTGCCCGCGCCGTCCCGTCTGTCTGTCTGTGGGAGACCCGGGTGCCCGCGCCGTCTGTCTGTGGGAGACCCGGGCGCCCGCGCCGTCCCGTCTGTCTGTCTGTGGGAGACCCGGGCACTGTGATGGCAGCCGATCGTCCAGCGCAGTGATGTGGTGCTACGGCTTGGCGCTCACTAACGGCGGGGGTCTCTGTCTTGTCAGCTTCCTGAGTCAGACCATCCACCTCTTGGAGGAGGACGACAGCTTGTACTGCATCTCGGCCTGGAACGATCAGGGCTACGAGCACACGGCCGAGGACCCGTCGCTGCTCTACCGGGTGGAGACCATGCCCGGTCTGGGCTGGGTGCTCCGGAAGAGCCTCTACAAGGATGAACTGGAGCCCAAATGGCCGACTCCAGAGAAGGTAGGTGGTGGTGGCTGGCGGTGGGGCCCGCCCGGGGTCGTCGCATTGTAACCGCTGTATCTCCCTGGTTAGTTGTGGGACTGGGATATGTGGATGCGGATGCCGGAGCAGCGCAGAGGACGGGAGTGTCTGATCCCCGACGTCTCCAGATCCTATCACTTCGGGATCGTGGGCCTCAACATGAATGGATATTTCCATGTGAGTATCTGATCGCGGACCCCCGGCAGCAGACCGCGGACCCCCGGGAGTCTTGTCTGGCTGACCGGTGTCCCCGGCTCTCTGGCCGCCTCGTCTTCCGCTAACTGCTTACCTTTCTGTTACAGGAAGCTTATTTCAAAAAACACAAGTTCAACACCGTCCCGACCGTGCCGCTCTCCAGCGTGGACAGGTAACGCCGGGGGCTGTCCTCCATGGGGGGGGTTATCAGGAGTTACTCCGGCCGCCGCCCCTGGAGCGCCCTTGTCTGTTGGGCTTGTGGAGTGACTGTTTGCCCTTCCCTTGTGCAGCCTGAGGAAGGACGCCTACGAGCTGGAGGTGCATCGCATCCTCAGGTAGGTTGTGTCTGCGGCTGCGCTCAGCTGCTCCTGCTCTGCGCTCACACAGCTCTGCTCTTTCAGGGAGGCGGAGGTGCTGGATCACTCCAAGAACCCCTGCGAGGACTCCTTCATCCCAGATACGGAGGGGAGGACCTACGTCATGTACATCCGCATGGAGCAGGAGGCCGACTTCACCTCCTGGTCACAGCTGGCCAAGGTGCCTAACCCACACTACAGCACATTGCATGGGGGGCCCCTCTGTCCCGCGGGGGCCACATTCTTATTGCAGTGTACATTATAACGACCTCTGGCCATGTGACCACCCATGTGACCGGCGGATCTACCAGCGATGTACAGACCCGTTATTTGTCCGTGTAAGCGCCCCACGTTCGGTCGCGGCCCATAGCCACAGCAGGTCCGGGCGAAGGGCAGAAGCCTTGGGGGCGCGGTAAATATGGGTGTCACGTAGACAGAAGGGGGCGATACCTATCCATCCCGCCTCCGTCCCCCATTACTTGCGGATCGACTATTCCGAGCGCCCCGTCACGGCCGAGCCTCGAGCGATCCCCGTAGCGGATGGCTACAACCATGCGGGCTTTTGTCTTTAAAGGCCGCTGGGGCTTATTCTCGGGGTAGGGCTTCTATTTCAGGATGTTTGCTTTGTTTTCCTTCTCAGTGCCTCCACATTTGGGATCTTGATGTCCGAGGAAACCACAAGGGACTTTGGCGCCTTTTTCGAAAGAAGAATCATTTCTTGGTGGTGGGATCCCCTTCTTCACCGTATTCGTAAGTAGCGCCTGCTGGAGGCGGCCGGAGCGCAGAGCCATCTAGCGGCAGGGTCCGGGGCTAAGCGATGTCAGGTAGCGGCAGGGGGACAGCGCCTCCACTGGCCATAGCAAGCAGCAATGGATGACCACCGCCTACATCCTTCAACGAGTGCACGACGCCCCCGAGCAGCGGCGCCTCTACCGATATACTGAACGGGTGGGCCGCCCATGGTGCGCTCCGGAGCGTCACACCCTGCGTATTACTGCCAGAGGGATGCTGCGCCGCGATCCACGTACAGTCCACGCAGGCTGTTAGCTTCCAGCTCATCTACCTCGCTTCCCATCCCCCACAGTGCAGGAGGAAAGTATGTGACCCCCTATGTAATGTAACTAATAACACACAGCTGTACCGCCCATCATCCACAGTACAGGAGGAAAGTAAGTGACCCCCTATGTAATGTAACTAATAACACACAGCTGTACCGCCCATCATCCACAGTACAGGAGGAAAGTAAGTGACCCCCTATGTAATGTAACTAATAACACAGCTGTACCGCCCATCATCCACAGTACAGGAGGAAAGTAAGTGACCCCCTATGTAATGTAACTAATAACACACAGCTGTACCGCCCATCATCCACAGTACAGGAGGAAAGTAAGTGACCCCCTATGTAATGTAACTAATAACACACAGCTGTACCACCCATCATCCACAGTACAGGAGGAAAGTAAGTGACCCCCTATGTAATGTAACTAATAACACAGCTGTACCGCCCATCATCCACAGTACAGGAGGAAAGTAAGTGACCCCCTATGTAATATAACTAATAACACACAGCTGTACCGCCCATCATCCACAGTACAGGAGGAAAGTAAGTGACCCCCTATGTAATGTAACTAATAACACACAGCTGTACCACCCATCATCCACAGTACAGGAGGAAAGTAAGTGACCCCCTATGTAATGTAACCAATAACACACAGCTGTACTGCCCATCATCCACAGTACAGGAGGAAAGTAAGTGACCCCCTATGTAATGTAACTAATAACACACAGCTGTACCACCCATCATCCACAGTGCAGGAGGAAAGTAAGTGACCCCCTATGTAATGTAACTAATAATACACAGCTGTACCGCCCATCATCCACAGTACAGGAGGAAAGTAAGTGACCCCCTATGTAATGTAACTAATAACACACAGCTCTACCACCCATCATCCACAGTACAGGAGGAAAGTAAGTGACCCCCTATGTAATGTAACTAATAACACACAGCTGTACCGCCCATCATCCACAGTGCAGGAGGAAAGTAAGTGACCCCCTATGTAATGTAACTAATAACACACAGCTGTACCGCCCATCATCCACAGTGCAGGAGGAAAGTAAGTGACCCCCTATGTAATGTAACTAATAACACACAGCTGTACCGCCCATCATCCACAGTGCAGGAGGAAAGTAAGTGACCCCCTATGTAATGTAACTAATAACACACAGCTGTACCACCCATCATCCACAGTACAGGAGGAAAGTAAGTGACCCCCTATGTAATGTAACTAATAACACACAGCTGTACCGCCCATCATCCACAGTACAGGAGGAAAGTAAGTGACCCCCTATGTAATGTAACTAATAACACACAGCTGTACCGCCCATCATCCACAGTACAGGAGGAAAGTAAGTGACCCCCTATGTAATGTAACTAATAACACACAGCTGTACCGCCCATCATCCACAGTACAGGAGGAAAGTAAGTGACCCCCTATGTAATGTAACTAATAACACACAGCTGTAACGCCCATCATCCACAGTACAGGAGGAAAGTAAGTGACCCCCTATGTAATGTAACTAATAACACACAGCTGTACCGCCCATCATCCACAGTACAGGAGGAAAGTAAGTGACCCCCTATGTAATGTAACTAATAACACACAGCTGTACCGCCCATCATCCACAGTACAGGGGGAAAGTAAGTGACCCCCTATGTAATGTAACTAATAACACACAGCTGTACCGCCCATCATCCACAGTACAGGGGGAAAGTAAGTGACCCCCTACATAATGTAACTAATACACAGCTGTACCACCCATCATCCACAGTACAGGAGGAAAGTAAGTGACCCCCTATGTAATGTAACTAATAACACACAGCTGTATCACCCATCATCCACAGTACAGGAGGAAAGTAAGTGACCCCCTATGTAATGTAACTAATAACACACAGCTGTACCACCCATCAGACACAGTGCAGGAGGAAAGTAAGTGACCCCCTATGTAATGTAACTAATAACACACAGCTGTACCACCCATCATCCACAGTACAGGAGGAAAGTAAGTGACCCCCTATGTAATGTAACTAATAACACACAGCTGTACCGCCCATCATCCACAGTACAGGGGGAAAGTAAGTGACCGCCTGTGTAATGTAACTAATAACACAGCTGTACCACCCATCATCCACAGTACAGGGGGAAAGTAAGTGACCCCCTATGTAATGTAACTAATAACACACAGCTGTACCGCCCATCATCCACAGTACAGGAGGAAAGTAAGTGACCCCCTATGTAATGTAACTAATAACACAAAGCTGTACCGCCCATCATCCACAGTACAGGAGGAAAGTAAGTGACCCCCTATGTAATGTAACCAATAACACACAGCTGTACCGCCCATCATCCACAGTAAAGGGGGAAAGTAAGTGACCCCCTATGTAATGTAACTAATAACACACAGCTGTACCGCACATCATCCACAGTGCAGGAGGAAAGTAAGTGACCCCCTATGTAATGTAACCAATAACACACAGCTGTACCACCCATCATCCACAGTACAGGGAGAAAGTAAGTGACCCCCTATGTAATGTAACTAATAACACACAGCTGTACCGCCCATCATCCACAGTACAGGGGGAAAGTAAGTGACCCCCTATGTAATGTAACTAATAACACAGCTGTACCGCCCATCATCCACAGTACAGGAGGAAAGTAAGTGACCCCCTATGTAATGTAACTAATAACACAGCTGTACCGCCCATCATCCACAGTACAGGGGGAAAGTAAGTGACCCCCTATGTAATGTATATAATAACATACAGCTGTACCGCCCATCATCCACAGTACAAGGGGAAAGTAAGTGACCCCCTATGTAATGTAACTAATAACACACAGCTGTACCGCCCATCATCCACAGTACAGGGGGAAAGTAAGTGACCCCCTATGTAATGTAACTAATAGCACACAGCTGTACCGCCCATCATCCACAGTGTAGGAGGAAAGTAAGTGACCCCCTATGTAATGTAACTAATAACACAGCTGTACCGCCCATCATCCACAGTACAGGAGGAAAGTAAGAGACCCCCTATGTAATGTAACTAATAACACACAGCTGTACCGCCCATCATCCACAGTACAGGGGGAAAGTAAGTGACCCCCTATGTAATGTAACTAATAGCACACAGCTGTACCGCCCATCATCCACAGTGTAGGAGGAAAGTAAGTGACCCCCTATGTAATGTAACTAATAACACAGCTGTACCGCCCATCATCCACAGTACAGGAGGAAAGTAAGAGACCCCCTATGTAATGTAACTAATAACACACAGCTGTACCGCCCATCATCCACAGTACAGGGGGAAAGTAAGTGACCCCCTATGTAATGTAACTAATAACACAGCTGTACCGCCCATCATCCACAGTACAGGAGGAAAGTAAGTGACCCCCTATGTAATGTAACTAATAACACACAGCTGTACCGCCCATCATCCACAGTGTAGGGGGAAAGTAAGTGACCCCCTATGTAATGTAACTAATAACACACAGCTGTACTGCCCATCATCCACAGTACAGGAGGAAAGTAAGTGACCCCCTATGTAATGTAACTAATAACACAGCTGTACCGCCCATCATCCACAGTACAGGAGGAAAGTAAGTGACCCCCTATGTAATGTAACTAATAACACACAGCTGTACCGCCCATCATCCACAGTGCAGGAGGAAAGTAAGTGACCCCCTATGTAATGTAACTAATAACACAGCTGTACCGCCCATCATCCACAGTGCAGGAGGAAAGTAAGTGACCCCCTATGTAATGTAACTAATAACACAGCTGTACCGCCCATCATCCACAGTGCAGGAGGAAAGTAAGTGACCCCCTATGTAATGTAACTAATAACACACAGCTGTACCGCCCATCCCCCACAGTGCAGGAGGAAAGTAAGTGACCCCCTATGTAATGTATCTAATAACACACAGCTGTACCACCCATCATCCACAGTACAGGAGGAAAGTATGTGACCCCCTATGTAATGTAACTAATAACATACAGCTGTACCGCCCATCATCCACAGTACAGGAGGAAAGTAAGTGACCCCCTATGTAATGTAACTAATAACACACAGCTGTACTGCCCATCATCCACAGTACAGGAGGAAAGTAAGTGACCCCCTATGTAATGTAACTAATAACACAGCTGTACCGCCCATCATCCACAGTGCAGGAGGAAAGTAAGTGACCCCCTATGTAATGTAACTAATAACACACAGCTGTACCGCCCATCATCCACAGTACAGGAGGAAAGTATGTGACCCCCTATGTAATGTAACTAATAATACACAGCTGTACCACCCATCATCCACAGTACAGGAGTAAAGTAAGTGAACCCCTATGTAATGTAACTAATAACACACAGCTGTACCGCCCATCATCCACAGTGTAAGAGGAAAGTAAGTGACCCCCTGTGTAATGTAACTAATAACACACAGCTGTACCGCCCATCATCCACAGTACAGGGGGAAAGTAAGTGACCCCCTATGTAATGTAACTAATAACACACAGCTGTACCACCCATCATCCACAGTACAGGGGGAAAGTAAGTGACCCCCTATGTAATGTAACTAATAACACACAGCTGTACCACCCATCATCCACAGTACAGGAGGAAAGTAAGTGACCCCCTATGTAATGTAACTAATAACACACAGCTGTACCACCCATCATCCACAGTACAGGGGGAAAGTAACTGACCCCCTATGTAATGTAACTAATAACACACAGCTGTACCGCCCATCATCCACAGTACAGGAGGAAAGTAAGTGACCCCCTATGTAATGTAACTAATAACACACAGCTGTACCACCCATCATCCACAGTACAGGAGGAAAGTAAGTGACCCCCTATGTAATGTAACCAATAACACACAGCTGTACCGCCCATCATCCACAGTACAGGAGGAAAGTAAGTGACCCCCTATGTAATGTAACTAATAACACAGCTGTACCGCCCATCATCCACAGTACAGGAGGAAAGTAAGTGACCCCCTATGTAATGTAACTAATAACACAGCTGTACCGCCCATCATCCACAGTACAGGAGGAAAGTAAGTGAACCCCTATGTAATGTAACTAATAACACACAGCTGTACCACCCATCATCCACAGTACAGGAGTAAAGTAAGTGAACCCCTATGTAATGTAACTAATAACACACAGCTGTACCGCCCATCATCCACAGTACAGGAGGAAAGTAAGTGACCCCCTATGTAATGTAACTAATAACACAGCTGTACCGCCCATCATCCACAGTACAGGAGGAAAGTAAGTGACCCCCTATGTAATGTAACTAATAACACAGCTGTACCGCCCATCATCCACAGTACAGGAGGAAAGTAAGTGACCCCCTATGTAATGTAACTAATAACACACAGCTGTACCGCCCATCATCCACAGTGTAAGAGGAAAGTAAGTGACCCCCTATGTAATGTAACTAATAACATACAGCTGTGCCGCCCATCATCTACAGTACAGGAGGAAAGTAAGTGACCCCCTATGTAATGTAACTAATAACACACAGCTGTACCACCCATCATCCACAGTACAGGAGGAAAGTAAGTGACCCCCTATGTAATGTAACCAATAACACACAGCTGTACCGCCCATCATCCACAGTACAGGGGAAAGTAAGTGACCCCCTATGTAATGTAACTAATAACACAGCTGTACCACCCATCATCCACAGTACAGGAGGAAAGTAAGTGACCCCCTATGTAATGTAACTAATAACACACAGCTGTACAGCCCATCATCCACAGTACAGGAGGAAAGTAAGTGACCCCCTATGTAATGTAACTAATAACACACAGCTGTACCGCCCATCATCCACAGTGCAGGAGGAAAGTAAGTGACCCCCTATGTAATGTAACTAATAACACACAGCTGTACCGCCCATCATCCACAGTACAGGAGGAAAGTAAGTGACCCCCTATGTAATGTAACTAATAACACACAGCTGTACCACCCATCATCCACAGTACAGGAGGAAAGTAAGTGACCCCCTATGTAATGTAACCAATAACACACAGCTTTACCGCCCATCATCCACAGTGTAAGAGGAAAGTAAGTGACCCCCTATGTAATGTAACTAATAACACACAGCTGTACCGCCCATCATCCACTGTGCAGGCGGAAAGTAAGTGACCCCCTATGTAATGTAACTAATAACACAGCTGTACCACCCATCATCCACAGTACAGGAGGAAAGTAAGTGACCCCCTATGTAATGTAACTAATAACACCCAGCTGTACCACCCATCATCCACAGTACAGGGGGAAAGTAAGTGACCCCCTATGTAATGTAACTAATAACACACAGCTGTACCGCCCATCATCCACAGTACAGGGGGAAAGTAAGTGACCCCCTATGTAATGTAACCAATAACACACAGCTGTACCGCCCATCATCCACTGTGCAGGCGGAAAGTAAGTGACCCCCTATGTAATGTAACTAATAACACACAGCTGTACCGCCCATCATCCACAGTACAGGAGGAAAGTAAGTGACCCCCTATGTAATGTAACTAATAACACACAGCTGTACCGCCCATCATCCATAGTACAGGAGGAAAGTAAGTGACCCCCTATGTAATGTAACCAATAACACACAGCTGTACCGCCCATCATCCACAGTACAGGGGGAAAGTAAGTGACCCCCTATGTAATGTAACTAATAACACCCAGCTGTACCACCCATCATCCACAGTACAGGGGGAAAGTAAGTGACCCCCAATGTAATGTAACTAGTAACACACAGCTGTACCGCCCATCATCCACAGTGCAGGAGGAAAGTAAGTGACCCCCAATGTAATGTAACTAGTAACACACAGCTGTACCGCCCATCATCCACAGTGCAGGGGGAAAGTAAGTGACCCCCTATGTAATGTAACTAATAACACCCAGCTGTACCACCCATCATCCACAGTACAGGGGGAAAGTAAGTGACCCCCAATGTAATGTAACTAGTAACACACAGCTGTACCGCCCATCATCCACAGTGCAGGAGGAAAGTAAGTGACCCCCTATGTAATGTAACTAATAACACACAGCTGTACCGCCCATCATCCACAGTACAGGAGGAAAGTAAGTGACCCCCTATGTAATGTAACCAATAACACACAGCTGTACCGCCCATCATCCACAGTACAGGGGGAAAGTAAGTGACCCCCTATGTAATGTCACTGATAACACACAGCTGTACCGCCCATCATCCCCCACAGTACAGGAGGAAAGTAAGTGACCCCCCATGTAATGTAACTAGTAACACACAGCTGTACCGCCCATCATCCACAGTGCAGGAGGAAAGTAAGTGACCCCCTATGTAATGTAACTAATAACACACAGCTGTACCGCCCATCATCCACAGTACAGGAGGAAAGTAAGTGACCCCCTATGTAATGTAACTAATAACACACAGCTGTACCGCCCATCATCCACAGTACAGGAGGAAAGTAAGTGACCCCCTATGTAATGTAACCAATAACACACAGCTATACCGCCCATCATCCACAGTGCAGGAGGAAAGTAAGTGACCCCCTATGTAATGTAACTAATAACACACAGCTGTACCGCCCATCATCCACAGTACAGGAGGAAAGTAAGTGACCCCCTATGTAATGTAACTAATAACACAGCTGTACTGCCCATCATCCACAGTACAGGAGGAAAGTAAGTGACCCCCTACGTAATGTAACTAATACACAGCTGTACCGCCCATCATCCACAGTACAGGGGGAAAGTAAGTGACCCCCTATGTAATATAACTAATAACACACAGCTGTACCGCCCATCATCCCCAGTGCAGGAGGAAAGTAAGTGACCCCCTATGTAATGTAACTAATAACACACAGCTGTACTGCCCATCATCCACAGTACAGGAGGAAAGTAAGTGACCCCCTACATAATGTAACTAATACACAGCTGTACCGCCCATCATCCACAGTACAGGGGGAAAGTAAGTGACCCCCTATGTAATATAACTAATAACACACAGCTGTACCGCCCATCATCCACAGTACAGGAGGAAAGTAAGTGACCCCCTATGTAATGTAACTAATAACACAGCTGTACCGCCCATCATCCACAGTACAGGGGGAAGGTAAGTGACCCCCTATGTAATGTAACTAATAACACACAGCTGTACCGCCCATCATCTACAGTGCAGGAGGAAAGTAAGTGACCCCCTATGTAATGTATATAATAACACACAGCTGTACCGCCCATCATCCACAGTACAGGAGGAAAGTAAGTGACCCCCTATGTAATGTAACTAATAACACACAGCTGTACCGCCCATCATCCACAGTACAGGAGGAAAGTAAGTGACCCCCTATGTAATGTCACTGATAACACACAGCTGTACCGCCCATCATCCACAGTGCAGGTGGAAAGTAAGTGACCCCCTATGTAATGTAACTAATAACACAGCTGTACGGCCCATCATCTACAGTACAGGGCGAAAGTAAGTGACCCCCTATGTAATGTCACTGATAACACACAGCTGTACCGCCCATCATCCACAGTAGAGGGGGAAAGTAAGTGACCCCCTATGTAATGTAACTAATAACACACAGCTGTACCGCCCATCATCCACAGTACAGGAGGAAAGTAAGTGACCCCCTATGTAATGTAACTAATAACACACAGCTGTACCGCCCATCATCCACAGTACAGGAGGAAAGTAAGTGACCCCCTATGTAATGTATATAATAACACACAGCTGTACCGCCCATCATCCACAGTACAGGAGGAAAGTAAGTGACCCCCTATGTAATGTAACTAATAACACACAGCTGTACCGCCCATCATCCACAGTACAGGAGGAAAGTAAGTGACCCCCTATGTAATGTAACTAATAACACACAGCTGTACCGCCCATCATCCACAGTACAGGAGGAAAGTAAGTGACCCCCTATGTAATGTAACTAATAACACACAGCTGTACCGCCCATCATCCACAGTACAGGAGGAAAGTAAGTGACCCCCTATGTAATGTAACTAATAACACACAGCTGTACCGCCCATCATCCATAGTACAGGAGGAAAGTAAGTGACCCCCTATGTAATGTAACTAATAACACACAGCTGTACCGCCCATCATCCACAGTACAGGGGGAAGGTAAGTGACCCCCTATGTAATGTAACTAATAACACACAGCTGTACTGCCCATCATCCACAGTACAGGGGGAAAGTAAGTGACCCCCTATGTAATGTAACTAATAACACACAGCTGTACCGCCCATCATCCACAGTGCAGGAGGAAAGTAAGTGACCCCCTATGTAATGTATATAATAACACACAGCTGTACCGCCCATCATCCACAGTACAGGAGGAAAGTAAGTGACCCCCTATGTAATGTAACTAATACCCCACTGCTGTACCGCCCATCATCCACAGTACAGGAGGAAAGTAAGTGACCCCCTATGTAATGTAACTAATAACACACAGCTGTACCGCCCATCATCCACAGTACAGGGGGAAAGTAAGTGACCCCCTATGTAATGTAACTAATACCCCACTGCTGTACTGCCCATCATCCACAGTACAGGAGGAAAGTAAGTGACCCCCTATGTAATGTAACTAATAACACACAGCTGTACCGCCCATCATCCACAGTACAGGGGGAAAGTAAGTGACCCCCTATGTAATGTCACTGATAACACACAGCTGTACCGCCCATCATCCACAGTACAGGGGGAAAGTAAGTGACCCCCTATGTAATGTAACTAATAACACACAGCTGTACCGCCCATCATCCACAGTACAGGAGGAAAGTAAGTGACCCCCTATGTAATGTATATAATAACACACAGCTGTACCGCCCATCATCCACAGTACAGGAGGAAAGTAAGTGACCCCCTATGTAATGTATATAATAACACACAGCTGTACCGCCCATCATCCACAGTACAGGAGGAAAGTAAGTGACCCCCTATGTAATGTCACTGATAACACACAGCTGTACCGCCCATCATCCACAGTGCAGGAGGAAAGTAAGTGACCCCCTGTGTAATGTAACTAATAACACAGCTGTACCACCCATCATCCACAGTACAGGAGGAAAGTAAGTGACCCCCTATGTAATGTAACTAATAACACACAGCTGTACCGCCCATCATCCACAGTACAGGAGGAAAGTAAGTGACCCCCTATGTAATGTCACTGATAACACACAGCTGTACCGCCCATCATCCACAGTACAGGGGGAAAGTAAGTGACCCCCTATGTAATGTAACTAATAACACACAGCTGTACCGCCCATCATCCACAGTACAGGAGGAAAGTAAGTGACCCCCTATGTAATGTCACTGATAACACACAGCTGTACCGCCCATCATCCACAGTACAGGGGGAAAGTAAGTGACCCCCTATGTAATGTAACTAATAACACACAGCTGTACCACCCATCATCCACAGTGCAGGAGGAAAGTAAGTGACCCCCTATGTAATGTAACTAATAACACAGCTGTACCACCCATCATCCACAGTACAGGAGGAAAGTAAGTGACCCCCTATGTAATGTAACTAATAACACACAGCTGTACCACCCATCATCCACAGTGTAAGAGGAAAGTAAGTGACCCCCTATGTAATGTAACTAGTAACACACAGCTATACCGCCCATCATCCACAGTACAGGAGGAAAGTAAGTGACCCCCTATGTAATGTAACTAATAACACAGCTGTACCGCCCATCATCCACAGTACAGGAGGAAAGTAAGTGACCCCCTATGTAATGTAACTAATAACACAGCTGTACCGCCCATCATCCACAGTACAGGAGGAAAGTAAGTGAACCCCTATGTAATGTAACTAATAACACACAGCTGTACCACCCATCATCCACAGTACAGGAGTAAAGTAAGTGAACCCCTATGTAATGTAACTAATAACACACAGCTGTACCGCCCATCATCCACAGTGTAAGAGGAAAGTAAGTGACCCCCTATGTAATGTAACTAATAACACACAGCTGTGCCGCCCATCATCTACAGTACAGGAGGAAAGTAAGTGACCCCCTATGTAATGTCACTGATAACACACAGCTGTACCGCCCATCATCCACAGTGCAGGTGGAAAGTAAGTGACCCCCTATGTAATGTAACTAATAACACAGCTGTACGGCCCATCATCTACAGTACAGGGCGAAAGTAAGTGACCCCCTATGTAATGTCACTGATAACACACAGCTGTACCGCCCATCATCCACAGTAGAGGGGGAAAGTAAGTGACCCCCTATGTAATGTAACTAATAACACACAGCTGTACCGCCCATCATCCACAGTACAGGAGGAAAGTAAGTGACCCCCTATGTAATGTAACTAATAACACACAGCTGTACCGCCCATCATCCACAGTACAGGAGGAAAGTAAGTGACCCCCTATGTAATGTATATAATAACACACAGCTGTACCGCCCATCATCCACAGTACAGGAGGAAAGTAAGTGACCCCCTATGTAATGTAACTAATAACACACAGCTGTACCGCCCATCATCCACAGTACAGGAGGAAAGTAAGTGACCCCCTATGTAATGTAACTAATAACACACAGCTGTACCGCCCATCATCCACAGTACAGGAGGAAAGTAAGTGACCCCCTATGTAATGTAACTAATAACACACAGCTGTACCGCCCATCATCCACAGTACAGGAGGAAAGTAAGTGACCCCCTATGTAATGTAACTAATAACACACAGCTGTACCGCCCATCATCCATAGTACAGGAGGAAAGTAAGTGACCCCCTATGTAATGTAACTAATAACACACAGCTGTACCGCCCATCATCCACAGTACAGGAGGAAAGTAAGTGACCCCCTATGTAATGTAACTAATAACACAGAGCTGTACCGCCCATCATCCACAGTGCAGGAGGAAAGTAAGTGACCCCCTATGTAATGTAACTAATAACACACAGCTGTACCACCCATCATCCACAGTACAGGAGGAAAGTAAGTGACCCCCTATGTAATGTAACTAATAACACACAGCTGTACCGCCCATCATCCACAGTACAGGGGGAAAGTAAGTGACCCCCTATGTACTGTAACTAATAACACACAGCTGTACCACCCATCATCCACAGTACAGGGGGAAGGTAAGTGACCCCCTATGTAATGTAACTAATAACACACAGCTGTACTGCCCATCATCCACAGTACAGGAGGAAAGTAAGTGACCCCCTATGTAATGTAACTAATAACACAGAGCTGTACCGCCCATCATCCACAGTGCAGGAGGAAAGTAAGTGACCCCCTATGTAATGTATATAATAACACACAGCTGTACCGCCCATCATCCACAGTACAGGAGGAAAGTAAGTGACCCCCTATGTAATGTAACTAATAACACACAGCTGTACCACCCATCATCCACAGTACAGGAGGAAAGTAAGTGACCCCCTATGTAATGTAACTAATAACACACAGCTGTACCGCCCATCATCCATAGTACAGGAGGAAAGTAAGTGACCCCCTATGTAATGTAACTAATAACACACAGCTGTACCGCCCATCATCCACAGTACAGGGGGAAGGTAAGTGACCCCCTATGTAATGTAACTAATAACACACAGCTGTACTGCCCATCATCCACAGTACAGGGGGAAAGTAAGTGACCCCCTATGTAATGTAACTAATAACACACAGCTGTACCGCCCATCATCCACAGTGCAGGAGGAAAGTAAGTGACCCCCTATGTAATGTATATAATAACACACAGCTGTACCGCCCATCATCCACAGTACAGGAGGAAAGTAAGTGACCCCCTATGTAATGTAACTAATACCCCACTGCTGTACCGCCCATCATCCACAGTACAGGAGGAAAGTAAGTGACCCCCTATGTAATGTTACTAATAACACACAGCTGTACCGCCCATCATCCACAGTACAGGGGGAAAGTAAGTGACCCCCTATGTAATGTAACTAATACCCCACTGCTGTACTGCCCATCATCCACAGTACAGGAGGAAAGTAAGTGACCCCCTATGTAATGTAACTAATAACACACAGCTGTACCGCCCATCATCCACAGTACAGGGGGAAAGTAAGTGACCCCCTATGTAATGTCACTGATAACACACAGCTGTACCGCCCATCATCCACAGTACAGGGGGAAAGTAAGTGACCCCCTATGTAATGTAACTAATAACACACAGCTGTACCGCCCATCATCCACAGTACAGGAGGAAAGTAAGTGACCCCCTATGTAATGTATATAATAACACACAGCTGTACCGCCCATCATCCACAGTACAGGAGGAAAGTAAGTGACCCCCTATGTAATGTATATAATAACACACAGCTGTACCGCCCATCATCCACAGTACAGGGGGAAAGTAAGTGACCCCCTATGTAATGTAACTAATAACACACAGCTGTACCGCCCATCATCCACAGTACAGGAGGAAAGTAAGTGACCCCCTATGTAATGTCACTGATAACACACAGCTGTACCGCCCATCATCCACAGTACAGGGGGAAAGTAAGTGACCCCCTATGTAATGTAACTAATAACACACAGCTGTACCACCCATCATCCACAGTGCAGGAGGAAAGTAAGTGACCCCCTATGTAATGTAACTAATAACACAGCTGTACCACCCATCATCCACAGTACAGGAGGAAAGTAAGTGACCCCCTATGTAATGTAACTAATAACACCCAGCTGTACCACCCATCATCCCCAGTACAGGAGGAAAGTAAGTGACCCCCTATGTAATGTAACTAATAACACACAGCTGTACCACCCATCATCCACAGTGCAGGAGGAAAGTAAGTGACCCCCTATGTAATGTAACTAATAACACAGCTGTACCACCCATCATCCACAGTACAGGAGGAAAGTAAGTGACCCCCTATGTAATGTAACTAATAACACCCAGCTGTACCACCCATCATCCCCAGTACAGGAGGAAAGTAAGTGACCCCCTATGTAATGTAACTAATAACACACAGCTGTGCCACCCATCATCCACAGTGTAAGAGGAAAGTAAGTGACCCCCTATGTAATGTAACTAGTAACACACAGCTATACCGCCCATCATCCACAGTACAGGAGGAAAGTAAGTGACCCCCTATGTAATGTAACTAATAACACAGCTGTACCGCCCATCATCCACAGTACAGGAGGAAAGTAAGTGACCCCCTATGTAATGTAACTAATAACACACAGCTGTACCACCCATCATCCACAGTACAGGAGTAAAGTAAGTGAACCCCTATGTAATGTAACTAATAACACACAGCTGTACCGCCCATCATCCACAGTGTAAGAGGAAAGTAAGTGACCCCCTATGTAATGTAACTAATAACACACAGCTGTGCCGCCCATCATTTACAGTACAGGAGGAAAGTAAGTGACCCCCTATGTAATGTAACCAATAACACACAGCTGTACCGCCCATCATCCACAGTGCAGGGGGAAAGTAAGTGACCCCCTATGTAATGTAACTAATAACACACAGCTGTACCGCCCATCATCCACAGTGCAGGGGGAAAGTAAGTGACCCCCTATGTAATGTAACTAATAACACACAGCTGTACCACCCATCATCCACAGTACAGGAGGAAAGTAAGTGACCCCCTATGTAATGTAACCAATAACACACAGCTGTACCGCCCATCATCCACAGTACAGGGGAAAGTAAGTGACCCCCTATGTAATGTAACCAATAACACACAGCTGTACCGCCCATCATCCACAGTGCAGGGGGAAAGTAAGTGACCCCCTATGTAATGTAACTAATAACACACAGCTGTACCACCCATCATCCACAGTACAGGAGGAAAGTAAGTGACCCCCTATGTAATGTAACCAATAACACACAGCTGTACCGCCCATCATCCACAGTACAGGGGAAAGTAAGTGACCCCCTATGTAATGTAACTAATAACACACAGCTGTACCGCCCATCATCCACAGTGCAGGAGGAAAGTAAGTGACCCCCTATGTAATGTAACTAATAACACACAGCTGTACCGCCCATCATCCACAGTACAGGAGGAAAGTAAGTGACCCCCTATGTAATGTAACTAATAACACACAGCTGTACCGCCCATCATCCATAGTACAGGAGGAAAGTAAGTGACCCCCTATGTAATGTAACTAATAACACACAGCTGTACCACCCATCATCCACAGTACAGGGGGAAAGTAAGTGACCCCCAATGTAATGTAACTAGTAACACACAGCTGTACTGCCCATCATCCACAGTACAGGAGGAAAGTAAGTGACCCCCTATGTAATGTAACTAATAACACACAGCTGTACCGCCCATCATCCACAGTACAGGGGGAAAGTAAGTGACCCCCTATGTAATGTAACTAATAACACCCAGCTGTACCACCCATCATCCACAGTACAGGGGGAAAGTAAGTGACCCCCAATGTAATGTAACTAGTAACACACAGCTGTACCGCCCATCATCCACAGTGCAGGAGGAAAGTAAGTGACCCCCTATGTAATGTCACTGATAACACACAGCTGTACCGCCCATCATCCCCCACAGTACAGGAGGAAAGTAAGTGACCCCCCATGTAATCTAACTAGTAACACACAGCTGTACCTCCCATCATCCACAGTACAGGGGGAAAGTAAGTGACCCCCTATGTAATGTAACTAATAACACAGCTGTACCGCCCATCATCCACAGTACAGGAGGAAAGTAAGTGACCCCCAATGTAATGTAACCAATAACACACAGCTGTACCGCCCATCATCCACAGTGCAGGAGGAAAGTAAGTGACCCCCTATGTAATGTAACTAATAACACACAGCTGTACCGCCCATCATCCACAGTACAGGAGGAAAGTAAGTGACCCCCTATGTAATGTAACCAATAACACACAGCTGTACCACCCATCATCCACAGTACAGGAGGAAAGTAAGTGACCCCCTATGTAATGTAACTAATAACACAGAGCTGTACCGCCCATCATCCACAGTACAGGGGGAAAGTAAGTGACCCCCTATGTAATGTAACTAATAACACACAGCTGTACCGCCCATCATCCACAGTACAGGGGGAAAGTAAGTGACCCCCTATGTAATGTAACTAATAACACAGCTGTACCGCCCATCATCCACAGTACAGGAGGAAAGTAAGTGACCCCCTATGTAATGTAACTAATAACACACAGCTGTACCGCCCATCATCCACAGTACAGGGGGAAAGTAAGTGACCCCCTATGTAATGTAACTAATAACACACAGCTGTACTGCCCATCATCCACAGTGCAGGAGGAAAGTAAGTGACCCCCTATGTAATGTAACTAATAACACACAGCTGTACCGCCCATCATCCACAGTGCAGGAGGAAAGTAAGTGACCCCCTATGTAATGTAACTAATAACACACAGCTGTACCACCCATCATCCACAGTGCAGGAGGAAAGTAAGTGACCCCCTATGTAATGTAACTAATAACACACAGCTGTACCACCCATCATCCACAGTACAGGAGGAAAGTAAGTGACCCCCTATGTAAGCTAACTAATAACACACAGCTGTACCGCCCATCATCCACAGTACAGGAGGAAAGTAAGTGACCCCCTATGTAATGTAACTAATAACACAGCTGTACCGCCCATCATCCACAGTGCAGGAGGAAAGTAAGTGACCCCCTATGTAATGTAACCAATAACACACAGCTGTACCGCCCATCATCCACAGTACAGGGGGAAAGTAAGTGACCCCCTATGTAATGTAACTAATAACACACAGCTGTACTGCCCATCATCCACAGTGCAGGAGGAAAGTAAGTGACCCCCTATGTAATATAACTAATAACATACAGCTGTACCGCCCATCATCCCCAGTGCAAGAGGAAAGTAAGTGACCCCCTATGTAATGTAACTAATAACACACAGCTGTACCGCCCATCATCCACAGTGCAGGAGGAAAGTAAGTGACCCCCTATGTAATGTAACTAATAACACAGCTGTACCGCCCATCATCCACAGTGCAGGAGGAAAGTAAGTGACCCCCTATGTAATATAACTAATAACACACAGCTGTACCGCCCATCATCCACAGTACAGGAGGAAAGTAAGTGACCCCCTATGTAATGTAACTAATAACACACAGCTGTACCGCCCATCATCCACAGTACAGGAGGAAAGTAAATGACCCCCTATGTAATGTAACTAATACCCCACAGCTGTACCGCCCATCATCCACAGTACAGGAGGAAAGTAAGTGACCCCCTATGTAATGTAACTAATAACACACAGCTGTACCGCCCATCATCCACAGTACAGGAGGAAAGAAAGTGACCCCCTATATAATGTAACTAATAACACACAGCTGTACCACCCATCATCCACAGTACAGGAGGAAAGTAAGTGACCCCCTATGTAATGTAACTAATAACACACAGCTGTACCGCCCATCATCCACAGTACAGGAGGAAAGTAAGTGACCCCCTATGTAATGTAACTAATAACACACAGCTGTACCGCCCATCATCCACAGTACAGGGGGAAAGTAAGTGACCCCCTACATAATGTAACTAATACACAGCTGTACCGCCCATCATCCACAGTACAGGGGGAAAGTAAGTGACCCCCTATGTAATATAACTAATAACACACAGCTGTACCGCCCATCATCCACAGTACAGGAGGAAAGTAAGTGACCCCCTATGTAATGTAACTAATAACACACAGCTGTACCGCCCATCATCTACAGTGCAGGAGGAAAGTAAGTGACCCCCTATGTAATGTATATAATAACACACAGCTGTACGGCCCATCATCTACAGTACAGGGCGAAAGTAAGTGACCCCCTATGTAATGTAACTAATAACACACAGCTGTACCGCCCATCATCCACAGTACAGGAGGAAAGTAAGTGACCCCCTATGTAATGTAACTAAGAACACACAGCTGTACCACCCATCATCCACCATACAGGAGGAAAGTAAGTGACCCCCTATGTAATGTAACTAATACCCCACTGCTGTACCGCCCATCATCCACAGTACAGGAGGAAAGTAAGTGACCCCCTATGTAATGTAACTAATACCCCACTGCTGTACTGCCCATCATCCACAGTACAGGAGGAAAGTAAGTGACCCCCTATGTAATGTAACTAATAACACACAGCTGTACCGCCCATCATCCACAGTACAGGAGGAAAGTAAGTGACCCCCTATGTAATGTAACTAATAACACACAGCTGTACCACCCATCATCCACAGTACAGGAGGAAAGTAAGTGACCCCCTATGTAATGTAACTAATAACACACAGCTGTACCGCCCATCATCCACAGTACAGGAGGAAAGTAAGTGACCCCCTATGTAATGTAACCAATAACACACAGCTGTACTGCCCATCATCCACAGTGCAGGAGGAAAGTAAGTGACCCCCTATGTAATATAACTAATAACATACAGCTGTACCGCCCATCATCCCCAGTGCAGGAGGAAAGTAAGTGACCCCCTATGTAATGTAACTAATAACACAGCTGTACTGCCCATCATCCACAGTACAGGAGGAAAGTAAGTGACCCCCTACGTAATGTAACTAATAACACACAGCTGTACCGCCCATCATCCACAGTACAGGAGGAAAGTAAGTGACCCCCTATGTAATGTAACTAATACCCCACAGCTGTACCGCCCATCATCCACAGTACAGGAGGAAAGTAAGTGACCCCCTATGTAATGTAACTAATACCCCACTGCTGTACCGCCCATCATCCACAGTACAGGAGGAAAGTAAGTGACCCCCAATGTAATGTAACTAATACCCCACTGCTGTACTGCCCATCATCCACAGTACAGGAGGAAAGTAAGTGACCCCCTATGTAATGTAACTAATAACACACAGCTGTACCACCCATCATCCACAGTACAGGAGGAAAGTAAGTGACCCCCTATGTAATGTAACTAATAACACACAGCTGTACTGCCCATCATCCACAGTGCAGGAGGAAAGTAAGTGACCCCCTATGTAATATAACTAATAACATACAGCTGTACCGCCCATCATCCCCAGTGCAGGAGGAAAGTAAGTGACCCCCTATGTAATGTAACTAATAACACAGCTGTACTGCCCATCATCCACAGTACAGGAGGAAAGTAAGTGACCCCCTATGTAATGTAACTAATAACACACAGCTGTACCGCCCATCATCCACAGTACAGGAGGAAAGTAAGTGACCCCCTATGTAATGTAACTAATACCCCACAGCTGTACCGCCCATCATCCACAGTACAGGAGGAAAGTAAGTGACCCCCTATGTAATGTAACTAATACCCCACTGCTGTACCGCCCATCATCCACAGTACAGGAGGAAAGTAAGTGACCCCCTATGTAATGTAACTAATACCCCACTGCTGTACTGGCCATCATCCACAGTACAGGAGGAAAGTAAGTGACCCCCTATGTAATGTAACTAATAACACACAGCTGTACCGCCCATCATCCACAGTACAGGGGGAAAGTAAGTGACCCCCTATGTAATGTCACTGATAACACACAGCTGTACCGCCCATCATCCACAGTACAGGGGGAAAGTAAGTGACCCCCTATGTAATGTAACTAATAACACACAGCTGTACCACCCATCATCCACAGTACAGGAGGAAAGTAAGTGACCCCCTATGTAATGTAACTAATAACACACAGCTGTACCGCCCATCATCCACAGTACAGGAGGAAAGTAAGTGACCCCCTATGTAATGTATATAATAACACACAGCTGTACCGCCCATCATCCACAGTACAGGGGGAAAGTAAGTGACCCCCTATGTAATGTAACTAATAACACACAGCTGTACCGCCCATCATCCACAGTACAGGAGGAAAGTAAGTGACCCCCTATGTAATGTCACTGATAACACACAGCTGTACCGCCCATCATCCACAGTACAGGAGGAAAGTAAGTGACCCCCTATGTAATGTCACTGATAACACACAGCTGTACTGCCCATCATCCACAGTACAGGGGGAAAGTAAGTGACCCCCTATGTAATGTAACTAATAACACACAGCTGTACCGCCCATCATCCACAGTACAGGTGGAAAGTAAGTGACCCCCTATGTAATGTAACTAATAACACAGCTGTACCACCCATCATCCACAGTACAGGGGGAAAGTAAGTGACCCCCTCTGTAATGTAACTAATAACACACAGCTGTACCACGCATCATCCACAGTACAGGAGGAAAGTAAGTGACCCCCTATGTAATGTAACTAATAACACACAGCTGTACCGCCCATCATCCACAGTACAGGGGGAAAGTAAGTGACCCCCTATGTAATATAACTAATAACACATAGCTGTACCGCCCATCATCCACAGTGCAGGGGGAAAGTAAGTGACCCCCTATGTAATGTAACTAATAACACAGCTGTACCGCCCATCATCCACAGTACAGGAGGAAAGTAAGTGACCCCCCATGTAATGTAACTAATAACACACAGCTGTACCACCCATCATCCACAGTACAGGGGGAAAGTAAGTGACCCCCTATGTAATGTAACTAATAACACACAGCTGTACTGCCCATCATCCACAGTGCAGGAGGAAAGTAAGTGACCCCCTATGTAATGTAACTAATAACACACAGCTGTACCACCCATCATCCACAGTACAGGGGGAAAGTCAGTGACCCCCTATGTAATGTAACTAATAACACACAGCTGTACCGCCCATCATCCACAGTACAGGAGGAAAGTAAGTGACCCCCTATGTAATGTAACTAATACCCCACAGCTGTACCGCCCATCATCCACAGTACAGGAGGAAAGTAAGTGACCCCCTATGTAATGTAACTAATACCCCACTGCTGTACCGCCCATCATCCACAGTACAGGAGGAAAGTAAGTGACCCCCTATGTAATGTAACTAATACCCCACTGCTGTACCGCCCATCATCCACAGTACAGGAGGAAAGTAAGTGACCCCCTATGTAATGTAACTAATACCCCACTGCTGTACTGCCCATCATCCACAGTACAGGAGGAAAGTAAGTGACCCCCTATGTAATGTAACTAATAACACACAGCTGTACCGCCCATCATCCACAGTACAGGGGGAAAGTAAGTGACCCCCTATGTAATGTAACTAATACCCCACTGCTGTACTGGCCATCATCCACAGTACAGGAGGAAAGTAAGTGACCCCCTATGTAATGTAACTAATAACACACAGCTGTACCGCCCATCATCCACAGTACAGGGGGAAAGTAAGTGACCCCCTATGTAATGTCACTGATAACACACAGCTGTACCGCCCATCATCCACAGTACAGGGGGAAAGTAAGTGACCCCCTATGTAATGTAACTAATAACACACAGCTGTACCACCCATCATCCACAGTACAGGAGGAAAGTAAGTGACCCCCTATGTAATGTAACTAATAACACACAGCTGTACCGCCCATCATCCACAGTACAGGAGGAAAGTAAGTGACCCCCTATGTAATGTATATAATAACACACAGCTGTACCGCCCATCATCCACAGTACAGGGGGAAAGTAAGTGACCCCCTATGTAATGTAACTAATAACACACAGCTGTACCGCCCATCATCCACAGTACAGGAGGAAAGTAAGTGACCCCCTATGTAATGTCACTGATAACACACAGCTGTACCGCCCATCATCCACAGTACAGGAGGAAAGTAAGTGACCCCCTATGTAATGTCACTGATAACACACAGCTGTACCGCCCATCATCCACAGTACAGGGGGAAAGTAAGTGACCCCCTATGTAATGTCACTGATAACACACAGCTGTACTGCCCATCATCCACAGTACAGGGGGAAAGTAAGTGACCCCCTATGTAATGTAACTAATAACACACAGCTGTACCGCCCATCATCCACAGTGCAGGAGGAAAGTAAGTGACCCCCTATGTAATGTAACTAATAACACAGCTGTACCGCCCATCATCCCCCACAGTACAGGAGGAAAGTAAGTGACCCCCTATGTAATGTAACTAATAACACACAGCTGTACCGCCCATCATCCACAGTACAGGTGGAAAGTAAGTGACCCCCTATGTAATGTAACTAATAACACAGCTGTACCACCCATCATCCACAGTACAGGAGGAAAGTAAGTGACCCCCTCTGTAATGTAACTAATAACACACAGCTGTACCACGCATCATCCACAGTACAGGAGGAAAGTAAGTGACCCCCTATGTAATGTAACTAATAACACACAGCTGTACCGCCCATCATCCACAGTACAGGGGGAAAGTAAGTGACCCCCTATGTAATATAACTAATAACACATAGCTGTACCGCCCATCATCCACAGTGCAGGGGGAAAGTAAGTGACCCCCTATGTAATGTAACTAATAACATATCTGTACCGCCCATCATCCACAGTACAGGAGGAAAGTAAGTGACCCCCTATGTAATGTAACTAATAACACAGCTGTACCGCCCATCATCCACAGTACAGGGGGAAAGTCAGTGACCCCCTATGTAATGTAACTAATAACATATCTGTACCGCCCATCATCCACAGTACAGGAGGAAAGTAAGTGACCCCCTATGTAATGTAACTAATAACACACAGCTGTACCGCCCATCATCCACAGTACAGGGGGAAAGTAAGTGACCCCCTATGTAATGTAACTGATAACACACAGCTGTACCGTCCATCATCCACAGTACAGGGGGAAAGTAAGTGACCCCCTATGTAATGTAACTAATAGCACACAGCTGTACCGCCCATCATCCACCGTACAGGGGGAAAGTAAGTGACCCCCTATGTAATGTAACTAATAACACACAGCTGTACCGCCCATCATCCACAGTACAGGAGGAAAGTAAGTGACCCCCTATGTAATGTAACTAATAACACACAGCTGTACTGCCCATCATCCACAGTGCAGGAGGAAAGTAAGTGACCCCCTATGTAATATAACTAATAACATACAGCTGTACCGCCCATCATCCCCAGTGCAAGAGGAAAGTAAGTGACCCCCTATGTAATGTAACTAATAACACACAGCTGTACCGCCCATCATCCACAGTGCAGGAGGAAAGTAAGTGACCCCCTATGTAATGTAACTAATAACACAGCTGTACCGCCCATCATCCACAGTGCAGGAGGAAAGTAAGTGACCCCCTATGTAATATAACTAATAACACACAGCTGTACCGCCCATCATCCACAGTACAGGAGGAAAGTAAGTGACCCCCTATGTAATGTAACTAATAACACACAGCTGTACCGCCCATCATCCACAGTACAGGAGGAAAGTAAATGACCCCCTATGTAATGTAACTAATACCCCACAGCTGTACCGCCCATCATCCACAGTACAGGAGGAAAGTAAGTGACCCCCTATGTAATGTAACTAATAACACACAGCTGTACCGCCCATCATCCACAGTACAGGAGGAAAGAAAGTGACCCCCTATATAATGTAACTAATAACACACAGCTGTACCACCCATCATCCACAGTACAGGAGGAAAGTAAGTGACCCCCTATGTAATGTAACTAATAACACACAGCTGTACCGCCCATCATCCACAGTACAGGAGGAAAGT